>NC_079167.1:56088700-56166200 GCF_947568905.1 Ostrea edulis
TCACTTGGGTGACCGATAAGACCTAGCTGTGGGCCTCTTGTACAATGCAGGTATAGAGATCTCCATGCTCATTATACACTAGTTTTATAATCTAGATGCTACCAGTAATCATATTCACTATACATGTACAATCTATGTAGTCATGAATATCATTTCTGATAGGTCACCAAGAACATTGTTCTGCACCCAGTCCGTTCAGGAATCGAGGAAGATTTTTTAATGACGACAAATAACAGTGCCAGCAATATATTGCAAATTGTTGTTTTCAGTAGTTTTCTGTTGCAGTCGGATCATTTTGGTTCAGCTGATGTTTTGACAGTCTTGCATTGAGCTGTATAGAGAACAATAATCGAGGGTATGACGACATGTGTCCCTCGTCACAGGAACATGTGTAGTATTGAAGTAAGCAACACTTAATGCTCTTGTATATGCAAATCAAATACGTAAATTGTATGTCGGAGAAATACTGAATCAAGAAAGGCCTTTATGAAATATATCCACGTTTTTATTATTAACAAGCTTGTACAATAAATCTGTACAATATATTATGTCAATACCCTATCATATGTACACATGGGGTATTCAATAAATAAATTTAAAATTGATTTATTTTTCAATAAATACCCAGGTAAAAAATTATCTTCCCAGCAAACAATGGATACAATGAAAATTTGGAAGAATTGTATTGGTGTAAAATTAACAATTTTTTCCCAAGAAAAAATCTAAGAGAAAAAGACCACTGCAAGATTTTCTATCAACCAAGAGTTTTCACAATTGCACTTTAAAATCTCCCATCATCTATCACAGACTAGATTCACTTCTTTATCGTGGAAAGCTATGGCTGGCAATCTTTATCATGGGCACTTCAAGTGCCAGTTTGATATTTTAAGAGTCCACACCATTACAGCATTTAAAATTCTCATTAATTGCTAATGGGTCAGTGTGTTAATCATCATCAACATCTTCATCTAAGTCATCATCATCTTCCACCTAAAAGAGATTGTAAGAAAGCATTTTATATGTACATGAATGTATGTATTGTGTATGGAACAGGATTATTGTATTGCACCTATCAAAAGAATACCTATGAAACACAAAATTTGTAGAACTTACTGGGATATTGTTCTCTTTCAACAATTTCCTGTAATTTTCTATTTTTGTGTCCTGGTCTGCCAGCAGTACTAAGAGATCCTCCTGTTCTATCTTCAGGGTTTCCAGTTCCTCTTCTACTCCCCCCTTTTCACTTGCCACACTATTCTTCTCATCTTCCATTTTCTTCAAAATAAACAAGACATGTTTGTGAAATATGAATATCCATCAGATATTCAAACCATTAGCCCTGTCTCCAGGATTACACTCTCTACATACCAAAGCCCTTTTGCTTTTAGTTAAAAAAATATAGCATACTTGTTAAAGATGGAGAGACTTATAGGCTAAAATAATGACTTTGATTTTGGGAGCATGAAAAGTTAATTAAAACCAGAGCCTGCCCAACTTTAGTATGTAACCTCTTGAAATGAAACATGATTATGTGAACTCCATTTTCAAGCACACATCTCCCTCACAGGACCACAATGAAAACTAGGTGTATGCTAATTTGTGTAATCCTTGATATTTTAATGAATGAAGTTGCACTCCTTTCATGTTTGTCAGTGCATTGGGTTTACCCCCTTGCAGATAATGGGATTTATCAAAGTCTTTTATATGATCTTGACCTGAAAATGCCTTGGGGAGAATGTGTGAAGTATCATCTGGGTGGGCTAAAAAGACATTTGATTTTATCACACAAGCACCTTTGTTTATTGTTCACTCAAGATCTAAAGCACAAAATCTGTACAGAATGAAAGTATGTCACCCCAAGCAGTAGCAAATTCCTATGTTTCACCTGGATCTCTAAGAAAGCTGTGTATGTTTATTTTGAAAATCAAAAATATTGTCCATTCTCCTGATTTTTCATCTGTTTGATCCCTGTTATTGTATATATGAAAATATGTTTAATGTACCATTCCATGGTTTGAGTGAAATAAATTGAGCTGAACTGAACCTTCTTCAAATATAGCCAAGGTTAAAGATAAGAAATACAATAAGATAAAACCAACACAAACAATAGGCTTAAAAGCAAACAGAAAGGGGGAAAATAATATTTTTAGTTAGAAATGGCAGTTTTACTCTAAATGAAACCATTTGTTTGTCAGTGACAGCAATTAATTCTAAAAACAATTCTTAATCATAGTTTTCCCCTTCAAATGATGAAATATATGACACACTCTGTAAGTACATACATTGAATTTGTCCAGTAATTTTAAGTTCTCTTCATTAGACTTTTTAACTCTTTCCTGCAAAGTCATTTTTTCCTCCATCAGTTTTGCCAATTCTGCTGGATCTGCCTGGTTTTCAGCACTGTTCTCTAAGCTTTGCTTCTGGAATCAAATCAATGCTTATAATAAGTCAATAAAAATACAACTCAACTTTAATTGGTACTGCCATTCTTACATGCATGATTTTCTATATGTATTTACCAGCCCTGTAAGGAGGTTATTCCACTGACTTTTACAATATCAAAGACTACTCAAACTAAATATAATTGTGATGGAAAGCATCACAAAATGACCCTGCTTTGTGACATTATTTGCTAAGTTCAAAGCTCAAACTTGATGTGTAACCCATTGATTATGTATAAATTTTCAATTTAATAGCTGCTGAATAGCCAAAAAGGTCTGAAAAACCAGCAATACACAGATGGAAACACAGATGCATAAGCTGATCACTATAGGATTCCCGCCGATAGGCAGGGCCCTAATCATGATTCCTTACATCACTCTTAACAGAGTAATTTTCAAGATAGAGAATTTTATGAGAATTCTCAGAGTTGTGGTGGGCTTAGGTATATTGTTTGCATTTAAAAAGCTGAAGAAGGTTGTTCATGTTCAAAATGAAATGAATGGAGAATGTAAAAACAACAATAAGCTTTTCCCAAACAGCATACTCAATGCACAAAATGTTTTGCTTTATCAGTACCAGTCCACTACTATAATACTCACTAAAGACTGGATTTGGTTCTCTGCCTCTTTGTTTTGAACACTAAGACGACTAATTTCATTATCCTTTTCTGCTACACTTGTTCGCAGTTCCTGTAAATCACTCTGAAGTCTATTAATGGTGGTTTGTAATACTTCTGATTCACTAGGGACAATGTTTTCTTTGTCCTCCTCTGAACTAGTCACAACTCGAGCTTCCAAGACAGTAACATCTGTTTTCTACAATAAAAAACAAAACGGTTAAACCTTGATTCTGTTAATTTCACAAAGTTCAAGAGTTATTAGTCTTTCTTTGAATGAATCACGACCACTGAAAACCCTTCACTTATGTAAGATGCATACTACAAACTTTTTATGCCCATGTAATCGAATGAGATGTTCATCTTAAAGGTCTATGTTTTTCTAAATTTTTAATAAGATGAATGTTACCAAATCATAGCAAGAAATCTAACTGTACAGTACACATCCATACATCAAAATATTTGTTTCTAGCATGTATCCTTAAGTTCTAGAATGTACAACTGTGGCATACATTGTACATACCAATTTTTCTATGGCGGAGTCTTTGTTAGCATTGTCTAATCTCATCTTATCCAACATTTGCTGTAGAGATCGGATCTCCTCATCCTTCTTTGCGTCTGCTGCCTGGTTACTTTGAGCACCTTTTTATACAAATCAATGAAATTAGGGTCAATCAAGGAATTCTGACTACTAATAAATCATCTCCATGCAAGTCTGATCCAAGAAGGACTTATACAAAAACATGTTAGTAATGATATCAAACAAACCAATCTGTAAGAATTAATGCTCCAGAATGGTACACAAGAAGCATAATATATGTAGCATAAAGCTGATAAGCATAGAGCAATGAATATGTAGATGCATGTATCTTGAATTCTACTTAGCAAACTCATACTAAATTTACAATAAACTTACATATAGTTATCAAACTTTTTAATTTTATTTTAGGAAATTCGAGACTTAATTACACTATACTGTATTAAGTGGTATTTATAGCGAGATACAAATTTAGCAATTTTTCCATAAATTATGGGTACATATATTTAGTCAGCGCTAATTTTAGCAACTTAATAATTTCAAGAAAGATATATACATGTAGCTATTACCTAGGATATGGAATAAATATAAGTGTTATTCAATTTTAGTGATCTCAACACTGTCGCTAATGATGTCAAAATTAAATCCTCGCTAAAAATTCTGCTTATACAATACTTCAATATCTTTTTAACCTTTCTGAACTTTGAGTAGTGAATTCTGATCTTTCAGTTGCTGCACCTGCTCCTTGAGCTGTCGAATTTCTTCCTCCGACATGGAATGTTTGGACTGCAGTTCCAGGTGATGTTGCTGAAGTTCATTCAATCGTTGATCCTTTTCAAAATATGAACAATAAACAGTGAAAATAAAATGCACTAGGTTGTCAAACATTGCTACAGGAAACTTGGGTTGGAGGGACCTGATCTAACTTGTCCTCTACATGTTTTTGACCAGTTCATACAATTTAGCTTAGTTTGGGGCATCATCCACTTCATAGCAGTGAAGCAGTTAATGCAAACAAAAAGAAAAAAAACATGACCTGCTTTAAAGTGGGTTTTACCATTGGCTTAATTCCTTAAAATTTTATTTTTTCAGAACATTTGATGAAATTTCATTCGTAAATTCGGAATTTATGGAGCAATACCTCTCATATTGTGACATCATCTGCTGCCATCATATGAAATGGCCTATAGGCAAAACAATTTATATACCAGTACATGTATAAACTACATTATTTCAATAAAGGCTGATTATCCAATCAAATTGTGCAATGCAGCTGAATTGGATTACATACCCATCATTGTACTACTAAAATACATGCATTACAAGTCGCAAGTTGTCCCTGTACACTCAATTCAAAATAGATTTGTTGATTAAAACTGCAAATGGTGCTTTAACAGCTCACAGAAATGTGTGACACGTATAAGACTCTTACGCCTACCCTCATACACCCTACATAAGACTACTCTCATCCTCAAACATCCTACTTAAGGCTCTATCCAAACCCTCGAATATCTAAAATAAGACTTTACCTTTACCCTAAGACTTTACCGTCACCCTAAATCCCCCTACCTGCTCATGTATGATGTCTTTGTACTGGTTGACCACCAGTTCATGTTGTTGTAGGTTAGCTAGTTTGGCTTTATTCTCTTTCCTTCCTGCCTCTGTTGATACTGAATCTAAAGCATCAACTGAAAAGAGAAAGTTTTTGTGGTGACCACCATCCTTCATGAAAAGTACAAGTGAAGAAATCTTTGTATTCTAGAAATATACCTTTGCATCACTTGAACTTGTCACAAAGCAAACATAAAATTCTCCCAAATTATTTTGAATATATACAAAGATCCTATATAGATAATATGGACCAATGAATAATTTAAATACTTCCAAAAATTATATCTTGCTGATAAATCAGACATTGTGAGATCACATAGGGTAAAGTGATTTACACTACACAGTGTAAGTGATTTACAAAACACATGTACTGTTGGTACAAGAAAACTTACATGTAAGTATAAAAATCTTTTCTCTCATGTTTCATGTCAGACAATTGAAATGCCTATTACATTGTTAATGAAATTTCATAATTAAAAAACTTTCCCATCCAAACTTCTATCTCCTCTTTCTTTTGCTGTTTCTTTGCCTATCCAATGTACAATAATATCAGCAAACTGACCTTCTAATGCTTTAAATGTCCTGGTAAACTCGTAGTCAAAAGTGACCTCAGAGGACTGTTTGTAATTTACATGTGGTTTTTTGGCTGCTTTTGTATAGCTTTCGGTCTTGGGAACTTGTGATAATTTTTCTGTAAAGGTTTCCAGCCCTATTCTTTTTTCAATAATCTGTCTCAATGATGTCCTGCAAGATTTTAAATAACATACCACAAATTATGTATAGATACTTGTATCTGTGGTCAAAAATGTCTTCATGTATGTTCTTCAGTTGAAAGGTATTGGTATACATGTACATAAATAACTCCATTATATATTAGTTACCCAATTCAACAGAATAATACAAAGAAACATAAACAACCACTGTGATTAAAATAATATACACATGGGTTTTTGATCATTTTAGTTTAAAATATTTATGAATCAGCGGTACACACTTGTTAAACGTTTCATTCTGCTCATCATTATATAATACAGTAATGCCCAAGAGGAAAGCACACAGGCCCTGAACCATGGACTCATTCTCATCACTGTCTGAGGCGGAAACCTGGGTGATCAGCTGTAATTTGATTAAGGACAAATTCTCCACACCTTTCAATTCTGTGTACAAATTCCCAATTAAAACTGAGAAAAAAACTCCACATCTTATTGACATCATGTGCAAAATTTCATGTATATTGTACCATAACACACGTCTTCTACACATATCAATTTACAATTTGCTCTAGAACCATAAAATAACATGTCATAATTAGTAAGATTCATTTTGAACATGCCCTAATCATGTTATCAAAGGATACGTATGGTACATTGGCAGTGTTGACCAGAAAGTGAGCGACAGTGATTGGGGAATCTATCAGCCAGGCACACAGCAGCTGTAGCAGACCTATCCTAGTCTGGAATTTTCCTCCCTACAACATATATGTAAATTACATCCAACTTATGTCCATTGTCAAAGCATAAAACTAAATTACATCAAAATTATTAAGATGAATATTCAAAATACTAATCCCAGTTAACCTACATGTACATTGACATGTATTGATCATACATTTAATACATCAAGTACATATATATACATGTATGTCACCATGTTTATGAAATCAAATTGAAAGTAACATATCAATCATAATGTTACAATTTTGTTAGCAATAACTATTCTTTATAATTATTTATTATGATTCTGTCTTTCTGCAATTTTTAGTCACTGAAACTGACAAATGTCCGTCCTTTGATACCTGTGCTAGTATGTTGCAGCACTGCTGTAGCAGGGACACTGGTGGACTCCCTATGCTGGTGGCCAACTGGACCCGCAACAACTGCTCCTTCTGAGTGTTGTTTTCCAGAATGGCATGTAACAATGCCACTGCTGCAAACCAGTTTGACAGGGAGTCTGAGCTGAACAGACCCCCACATAATAACTGTCCAGCTGTTATCTGGTTCGCTACAAAATGGATAAGTTGAACTTAGAGGTCAAGAATGGATTTAAACTTAGAGGTCAAGAATGGATTTAAAAAATTTGGACATGATCCCCAAATAGAAGTTATCCTTGTAAAAAGAGCAACACTTTCTCTTTCATCACTATAAGAAATTCATTAATGTGTGTCAATCTAGCTCTCTACAATCATATCTGGCCCTTTATGGTAGTTGGAACACTGCACAACCAGTACATCACAATATTTCTGAACCAACAACAAACACTTAGATACTATAATCAACAAACTTTATAAAACTGAATGACAGCCTTGGTGCCTACATCTCTAACATGTTAAAGTTTAATTCTACTGTGATTGTCAACTTACCATCAGAGGATGTGGGCAATAGAGTGGTAATAATTTGGGACTGTCCTACTTCATTCTTGTACAGAAATGACTGGAAGCAGTACAGAACTGCACATCTTAGGGGGAAAGGTTGTTTTTCATTCACCATCGACATCAAAAGTACAACAATGGCTGGTCTAAATATAAACATGCTAAGGTTATCAACATTCAAGGTCAAGTGCAATTCTTTAAAAAGTTTAGCACAACTTTTTTCAAACAATTTATTTCAAAATAGTTGGATATGCAAATATAAATATCCATGTAAATATTAGAAAATAAATTTTCCAGCGTTTTATGTATAAAAAACAAACCAAAATTGTACATGTAATTCAGAATTTCCATTTCCTGCAAATGCTTCATTTGTTTCAGAAGAGTATGATGGGTAAAATCAGAAACTTAACTACTCCATATTTTGAGATACATGTACACTACACAGAACTTATCACTGTCATAAAGAATAAATAGAATCTTCAATTTGTAATTTCATTTCATAACTTTTAACTCCTAAATTGATATTGGTTATAAAAATCTTAAAGAGTCACGGCAAAAAAGTATTCTGCTATATTTTTATCATATGAAGAGTTCATGTACCTTGGAGGACTTGAGGGTGCCATAACAGAGGCAAAATATTCTTGGTTTTGTAAATTTCCTCTGATAACCTCTGCTACAGTATTAATAGTCTGTTAAAAAAAATAAACCCCAATCAGTATGATATGTACATTTAGCGTGACATTTTCTGGCCAACACAATGTTGTATTGTATTCTCCATGCTGAAATTATTAATATCAAAATATCTGATATAGGAATTATCGTATGTTTTGTAACTAATTGTTATTTCCACCCACCTCTGTTAAGACATCAGCAGGTACTCCACTGGCCATCAATATTGTACATAACTGCTTTAGCAAACCTGAAATTAATATTTGCTGAAATCACTGAATATCAAGTAATTTTGACAAGAATCTTGTGTGACTGACATTGACAATAAGAAATGTTTGTGAGCATTTGATTATGTCCTATTAAAAGAATATAAACTATCCCCTGAACTAAATTCTTTTGCAACTTCATAATCTCTTGAAAATATGTGAATAAAACTGAATCCCCGAGAACAATACACAGAATCTGTTGTCAAGCAACACAAGCGCCGTCTTAAATGGGGCTTAAACCCTTGCAGACCACACTTAAACAATGTCCTAACTAGTCACTAAATTTCAAAGTGTATACAGATGCTGTAAGTGTCATATGCCCAGGTCTGGTTTGTTTACAACTTGAGATTTACCCAGAGCAGACCTAAACAATACTTTATCATAGCTGATGATGTAAACTGTACAAGAAGCATTTAAAACATGCAACAGAGAATCATCTATAGATGTACCATGACTTTGTTGAGGGTTATAAATAGTTTTCCAATGTCACACATCCTTTTCTCATGAAATACAGCTAAAGGCACTCCTATTCAATTGATATATATACCTGGTAAATTCAATCTTTATCTACCAGTGACAGGCTATAAATCTGTCCACATTCCATACAATGTAGATTGCAGTCCTCTAAATACTAAATAGGCTGTTAGCGACCCAAAGTTTTTTCTATGATTTCATAAATATCTATCACATGTACATGTTAATATTTACCACACTGAAACATGGTCTTCTGGCAGGCCGTTATTTGCTGCTGGGGAGTGTTGGGGGAAACAAGGCATCTCACCAACTACAACAGAAAAAGCACTGCCATTCAGTATAACTTGCAATCAAATGACAGTGTTGTACAAGCTTTTTATAAGCATTTTAGACAATAAAGATTCTCTAAATTTCAGGAGAGAAAGTTTACTCTAAATGCATTGTCTCAGGAAAAAATAGTAGTTCTGGTTCCTATTTCAATGTATAGTTCTCTTCTCACTGATATGCAATCTTACAGTTTTATATACAATGTAGAACATACTCATATTACATGTAGATGTAAAGAAAAACCCACCAAACCAGTGATTGTGCCATGTGTCTTAGTCGCATTTAAGTTAAAAATGACGCATTAAATCAATTCTTCTATGCACCAAAGTGCACAATCAATTTTCTGAAGAAAGCTACGATGTTTGTCTGAAAAACATTGCATACGACTTGTCTAGTTGTCTTACTTTCAATTTGAAAGCTGTAACTCAACACATTATTGACATGTCAATACATTACAAGACAAGTCAAGATGGAATAAGCTGGGTGATCTTGAAGCAGATGTCTTCATAATCAAATCCCAAGAAAAATTGGAAAGAAAAAAATGACAAAGACAAAGATGAATGGCATTTCCAAGACAGATGGATGGAAGCAAATTTGCCAAATTGATAAAAATCTAACAAAAAACCCAATGTTGACTGTTTAACTGCATTAATCAATGTAGTCTTTTACGTCAAAATGGAAAGACTACATTACAGATATTGAATATGCTGTATATATGCATTGTTGTTAGTACATGTACTAATGTATGTACTTATGACAAAAATGTCACATGATGCATTTCTATTCTATTTTATCCTTTTCTGAAGTGGTCCTTCAAAATATGTAGATGGTCCATTCATTCATTCTCAAAATGGCCCATTAACATTTTCAACATTAAGGTCATAGTCCCATGACCTTAATGGCGTTCCCTATCACTGCCAAACACCACCACCATCAGGTTTCACTTTAGAGGTTTGAAAAAATCTTACAATTCCTATGATTCATTAAGACTGAAATTTAGAGTTGCTTTATATAGTGAATCCCTGACTTAGAAGATGGGATCAGATCCTTTGACTTACCTGAAGCATGAAATGGAGATTAGTAACTTTTTGTGCAGACCAGCCAGCCTGGGAATGAGTGTGTTGTGAATCTAGGTCAAAGTATGGGGCCAGTCGCTGGATGTAGCTGCTCTCTCGGAAGAAATTCTGGTTGGAGGTGTTGTTCTTCAAAAGTGTGGTTAGCAGGAGAAGACAATCCTCCACAACAATACCTGAAATTATAATTCAGAAGTTTAAACTCTATTTGTTTTACAATGTTTAACAAACAAGTTCTACATCTTATCTTAATGCTTCTTGTAGGCTCAAATATTGGTGTGAGGGGGGGTCACTGATGTAGGAGGAAACCTCCTGAGTAGCTGTACACACTCATGTGTCTGAGTAGGCAACCACAATACCACCTCACATACAACCACTGTCGAACCCATGGACTCAGGTCACGGCGGTGAGAAGCGAGTGTGTTACATAGTACGTTACCCAGACACCAGAAAGTTTAATGTGAGAAGAAATGGTTGTGAAATACTGATGTGTTAAAAGCCTTCAACTAAGCACACTTAAGTATAAAATGATGAGCATTCCCCTTCTCCTTCATCCAAAACATGAAATACTATAAAATCTCCTTCACTGCAAACTTGTATCACTCAAAAAGACCTAAATTCTGAGATTCTAAACGGGAATATGATGAATGATACTTACCTCCATCACTGTTTCCTTCATCTCGCACTATATCTAACAATCTCTCAAAAGCATTCTCAAATGCAACAATTTTCTGCAGGTTAGTGTTGCCTTTAGTTAGCTGAGTCAGAAGCAACAATGCCTGAAACAAAAATACTCAACACATGTATAATGAAATTTCCTAAAGACCTTCATCATTTGTGTACTCAGACACTATAACTACATGTAGCTTCATTTTTACTTCCATTTGCAAGTTTGTTCATTTTTTATTTTGCACACAAGACATGTGGCCGAGTGGTTAGGCCGTCAGACTCTCGACCGAAAGGTCGTGGGTTCGAGTCCTGGCCGCGGCAGGGCTGACGTTGTGTCCTTGGGAAAGGCACTTTACATGAATTTCCTCACTCCACCCAAGTGTAAAAGGGGTACCTGGCTATAGACAGTAAAAGATATTGTTAGAATGTTAGTGCTCTAGCGCTTGTAATGGCAGCTTGCACTGTATGCTTCCTAGGAGGCTGAGAAAGTTCTAGATTGATATAAGGTTTGCGGGGGTAATAATGTAAATTTAATTATTGTAAAGCGCTTTGAGCTGCTGGAAAAGGCACTATATAAAACCAATCATTATTATTATCATTATTATGTGCCTCTCTAAGTGTCAGTAAAATTCAATGTAAGGGCAGACCTTTGATGAAGGAAGATTTGATTAGATTTTGAGGCACAATTGCAATGGTTTCAAAATGTTTTTAGCAATTCATACTGGATTATTAAGGACATCTGCCAGGGTTGTTCAACAGTTAGACAAACTGATGAGTAAAGCAAAGCTGGTTTCTAAAACATGGAGTAGGCAATGGTACTGTACATGTATACATTCTCTGAGTGTTCTCTACTTTTAAACATCATTAAAAAATATTTTTCATCTCTCTGCTGAGGATTTGGAACTTACATCATTTCGGATTATTTCTCTGCTATCAGATAACAGGTCCATTAATTTGGACACTCCCATGGGACTGACAAGAATGGCCTCTTGTAGATCTTTGCCTTTATTGATCAACAGAATGGTCAGCAGTTTGACTGTTGGCCATCTAACATGAAAGTCATACTCCTATAAAAGACACAATATTAAACACACCACAGTTTGACTGTTGGCCATCTAACATGAAAGTCATACTCCTATAAAAGACACAATACCAAACACACCACGATGTGATTAATTTCATTTCATTTCAAATTCATAATTTGGTATTTTCAATTTATAAAATATAAAATCTTGTCTAGTGAAGAGTATTGAGAAATACATGTATACGAAGCAGAAATTTAAGACAGCACCTAAGTAAACGGTATGACCCAGTCCCAAATTCACCTGACTGGTTTGAATAATATCAATTTCAACATTCATTGACAACAAACCTCCAGCAGTGACAACAAAAGGGAGATATTCTCGTGTTTCTTGGTAAATATTTCAGTGAACTGCGCTCCTAAATCTCCAGGAAGGTTTGCTGGCATGTTAGATTCATCATCTGAAAGGTAGAAAATAACTCTTTATAAGGTTTCCCAAATGCTATTGTGAATAAATGTTCAAACCTTAGGTTTCAAAATAACCCTATTGTACCCAAAACCATCATAGCCCACTCTGATTCCTAGTGAGAGTCTGTAAGACTATGTATTCTGTATATATACATATCTTAGTAACATGGTACTTTATTCAAAGCTTGGTTGAATTTACCCAAATGGTTTTGCAGAATAGAGGAAAATTCTAGAACGTGAATAATTGATAGACAACAAATGCTGAAGGACAGACTATATATAATCAGACAAATTACTGGCTATTAATGAGTAACAATAACAATTATTGAACCTACCATCCTCAGAAGGCTCATTAGACAAAACATTGCAAAGAGCATCTAATGCATATCCAGTTATTTCTGAATCACTCCTAAAAATACAAAATGAAACACATCAAGACAAAATCTGGCCAATACAAGTACAATGATAAAAATGCATATACCTAAAAAGTTATAATTTCTACTCTAATGGTTATTATCCCATGAAACAGTTCACACATAACATTGAACATTTTATTTAGAGTACAAAATGATTCTTTTAATTCCAACAATATCATGGAGTCTTTTCAAAATTTTCATTCAAAATGAAATTGCAGAAAATAGTAAGCAGAGTACAGTGAATGAAACATTATTTAAGAGTATTTTTCCCCAACAGATTTTTAAATTCACATTGCATTTCCTCACATGAATCCTCTATTTTTATTACCTGTCTGTTTCCAGTGTGTGTACCAACGTGTCCATTGCCTGTGTTCCCACTTCCAAGCGGAATTTCTGAAAATAGTATAGCCTAGTTGTGATTACACTTGCAATTTATTCATGAGCATTTCTTAGAAAGAAAACAAGAGGGTTATCCTGCTAAACTGTGGAATTTGTGTCCCATTTAATAGTTTATATCAGTCAAATTTTCACAGATGTTAAATTGATACACAGACAATGTCAATTCCATATCACTTTAAATAAAAGCGTTTCAAAGCATAAGGTTACACTTAGTTAGGTCTTGCATTGCAAAGACAATAACATTAAAGTTTGGTTTGAGCATGCCACAATTTCATTCTTTCTCAATACAAACAACATTTATAATGTTCTTCTAATATGTATAAATATTTTTTAACTGACAAATTCTAGGAAAAAACCATGAAATTCAGGTTTAGATTTAATTCCCATACTATATCCTAACTTGTTACTTAAACATCAAATTATATAATACTGTATGGTGCAGTAACATTCCAGTTGATCTAACAATTTTTTACACTATGAACATCATTATTTAATGCAACAACTAGTCACTGTCTTGTACATAACGAAAATGTTTGACACCAAATTTCCTCCAAGTCTTATTATTCCTATAATTCATTAAACAAGCTGTTTGTTAAATTTTACAAATGCATGATAAAAAAACCAAGAAATTGAAAATATGCATGGATTTTGAATATATATCTCATAATATTCTCATTTTGTCTACTGGATTCCAAGACAAACTCCAACATTATGCTTACATAATAAATACATTTTTGCAATAAGGTGTAACAGCCCATTGTATTTGATTCTGCAATATGTTCCTTTCACTGAACAGTTTTGGTAGATTCATGTTCAATACCTACAAATGATTCATCAAATATCCATGAAAATGTAAAAGGTGTGCATGCATTAAAAAAAAAAATTTCATCTCCTCAATAAGAGTTTTTGTATGATTTCCCAAAATAGGTTAAACATTTATATCTTAGTAATATTACAATACTTTGTATATAAGCCTAGGAAGCTCAGTGGTTAGATCACCTAAATAGTAATGCAAAGGTCCCGGGTTCAATACCCGATTGTTCTAAAGATTATTCTCACCTTCTTTGCGACTTTAATGTCTATTTATACAACTTACTGTATTACGTAAGAGTTGATTTTACTTTTCAAAAAACAGGAACTATCAAGATATGCTAACTTTAAAACAGACATGCTAATATACCCCAAGATTTTTTATAGCAACAGGATAGAATGCAAGTAAATCATACATGAAATGTCACGGAAAATGATATACTGTATCATTGAGTAATGTTGTGCATGTCCTTAAGTATCACGTACAACATAAATTCTGTGATTTAGCAGGACAACCCTTGTATATGTAAGTTGATCTATAGAAAATAGATTTAATACCTTTGACATGGCTTTAAGTGCACGAACTGCATCTCGTCTGTCATCCAGCAAGGTAGAGGACTGAACTCTGTCTACAAGACGTTCGACCTACAATTCAAAGCAGTTAACAATTTTGTAATATATTGTTAAAAGAAAAAATGCATTGCAGGTTCCTTTTTTAAAAATAAAACTTGCCTAGTGCACATTGCAATAGGGGTATAAAAAAAATAGAAATGTTAAGATCAAAAGGTAAATCAGTGCTATATTTATGGGTCACCGTTATTTTTAACTCATCATCCAATCAAAATACTGCTCAAATAATGGTAATCATACTTCAGTGAGAATACTGACAGGTAACAAAACAATATACATGTAATGTGTTTAACACAGAATGCTTTCTTTGTTTTGCATCACGGATTCCAAGTACATTTTGTACTCAAAATTGATGACGATATCAAATTGTCACTACTCAGACATCTTTTGTGCATGTCTTAACAATACTAGTTTCTATTTTTGATAAAGAGCAAGGAAAAAAAATTGGTTTTAATTTAATCATGTTGATAGGAAAATCTTTGCGTAGATATTGAAATTCAGAGAACTTGCCAAAAGAGAAGAGGTTGTGATTATGATTTTGCATTAAAGGTTATGTTTCATTGCATAGTCTGTCACTGTCAATTAAAAAAAATAACTTGTAATCATAAAAGAGTTTAAGCATGTTTAAATACAGTAAGTAAGTGAATTGTTTATTGTTGTGACGTTCACTGTACAATATAATTCATGTGCATGAAATATTTGCATCCAGCCCATTATGTATGTCACCAATCAAAGTTCATTCCTGATCCTTACATTATCATGAGTGATGGTAAAATAATAATTACATATGAATGAGCATATTTATACCTAAACTAGGTGATACAGGCATTAGGCTTGATGATCAAGATAACATGCATGTACAATGTTTGCAATAGGCCTCATGAATAAATTCAGCTTTTCTTGGACGTATACTGAACAAATAATAAAAAGTTTCTTGGATTGACATATATAGATATTAGAAATTCTAAACATCTCTGATCTAAGATAGTCTTATTTAGTACATGGAACATGAAAATGGTGTTCATCCTCTATAGAGTTGGACTGACAAAAGTTACACAACATGTCAAGATATTTCTTTGCACACAAAGCAGACTGACTCTATACGGAGAGGCAGTATTCCGATACGCAACTAGCGCAAGATGGAATATTCAAATTTCTGGGAATCTTATATATTTTTCACTTGCAAATGCAGTTTTTAGTGTTTTGTATATCTTAAGTTTTGGAAAGGTATTTATATCATGTTGCCATTTCGACGAGTAGATTTTACATGGTTTTTTTTCCGTAACATGATCCTAAAATAGGATGACAGATATACATGTAGATATATAAATTGTTCAGGTGACACTTCGATAATTAGAATGTGGAAGATTTTCTGTTCTTTGGGCATTCGTAACAATGTAATGGTGTTTGTTCAGAGTTTTCATCGAAATAACACTATCTAAGATTTCATCATTTGATACACATACACACAAAATGCATAAAATACAAACTTTATATTTTGATGTATAGGTGGTAGTCGCATACAGTGTATATGTGAAAACAATAACAATTACGTCAATGAAAAGACATTACTTGTACAAGAACTATTTAAATTTTGATTATTATTCTTTAATAACATTACCACATTGGTATACAACTAAAATAATGAAGAAAAAAAACAAGCGGTTTACAACATCATTACTAAATATCAGTTAGAATCATGAAATCTGTCAAAGGATATAAAAAAAATTTATATGCATAAAACATTCAGTAAAATAGCTACAAATGATTAGCAAATTTAAATTCTTTTGAATTTGTTTGTTCTTATATAGCCTAGATGCAACATGGATTTTTGTGTGCCAAAGAGTTGAAAATAACACCATATCTTGTGGTAAGCAAGGTCACAATTCCAGAATGTGTACTGTATATTGCAAACTTCACTCTATGAATTTTATTTCTCAATTTAAAAATCTGTGAAATTTTGCCTAAGAATATGTCCCCCCTATACATTTGGATGTTGCTTCTAAAGGCCTGCTTTGTATAGTTACTGATATTTGATTGAGGGCACTGAACTAGCATAGAATGTGTAAATTTTTCTAAAAGTAAAACCTCCAGAACCTGTTTATTAGTAGTATACATGTACCTGCATTTCTACCCCAGAAAATAAATGTTTCATTCTAGGTCAAAATTTAAAACTCTTTCAATCTCAAAGTAGCCTAGTCATAATATGATTATGGTATGACTGTTGAGACGAACGAAGACCCATAACATCTTACAACACGACTTTAGGCAATTCATTTAACGCGGGAAATATAACGCAGTTGATGTAAACAATGCATTGTGATGTCATCATTAGCTGCGATCGTTTTTCTTTCAAACCAAGCAATTATCCACAACAAAATGTACGAAGGTATGGGATAGCTTGTCTGAAATTCAAAATCATTTGTGGTACTTTCCAAGACTATTTGTTTTATCTATGGGGTTGTCAATAAAGTATACCGCAGTGACGGCGACATTTTTCCGGAAGCATTATGGGTAGTCCCCATCATTTTTCAGCTGAAGAAGAGCAAATCACGTGACTCAATTGTGTAATCTTTGGAGCAAGCTTGTAGCGACGCGAGCTTTGCTCGCTATTAAGAAGGTGGCATGGGTGGGGAAATTTCCACATGCAGGGATTAAAATTAACGGTCGCCCGAGCCGACTAAATATTGGTACGGGCGATGAAAACTTCATAAGGCACTGGCCCGGTTGGCGACCAGAATTTCCTCTATGTCCAAAGTTGTAATATTGGTGATAAACCTGGTTTCTCATTGAAATCATAGTTTGTGTTTATTATCTTTTTAAATAAAATAATAAACAAGAGGCCCATGGGCCACATCGCTCACCTGAGTCACCTTGGTCCATATCAGAAGACTTTCTATATATATTTGCATGTAAAACAGTAGTCCTTATTATGGCCCCAACCTACCCCTGGAGGCCATAGTTTTTGCAAACTTGAATCTACACTATGTCAGAAAGCTTTCATGTAAATGTGAACTTCTTTGGCCCAATGGTTCACAAGAAGAAGATTTTTCCTATATATTTGTATGTAAAACTTTGATCCCCCATTGTGGCCCCATCCTACCCCCAGGGGCCATGATTTGAACAAACTTGAATCTGCACTATGTCAGAAAGCTTTCATGTAAATATCAGCTTTTCTGGCTTTGTGGTTCTTGAGAAGAAGATTTTTAAAGATTTTTCCTATATATTTGTATGTAAAACTTTGATCCCCTATTGTGGCCCCATCCAACCCCCGGGGGCCATGATTTGAACAAACTTGAATCTGCATTATGTCAGGAAGCTTTCATGTAAATCTCAGCTTTTCTGGCTTAGTGGTTCTTGAGAAGAAGATTTTTAAAGTTTTCCCCTATATATTTGTGTGCAAAACTTTGATCCACCCCTTGGGGCCCCATCCTATCCCCGGGGGCCATGATTTGAACAAACTTGAATCTGCACTATGTCAGGAAGTATTCATGTAAAAATCAGCTTTTCTGACTCAGTGGTTCTTGAGAAGAAGATTTTTAAAGATTTTTCCTATATATTTGTATGTAAAACTTTGATCCCCTATTGTGGCCCCATCCTACAACAGGGGGCCATGATTTGAACAAACTTGAATCTGCATTATGTCAGAAAGCTTTCATGTAAATCTCAGCTTTTCTGGCTTAGTGGTTCTTGAGAAGAAGATTTTTAAAGTTTTTCCCTATATATTTGTGTGTAAAACTTTGATCCACCCCTTGGGGCCCCATCTTATCCCCGGGGGCCATGATTTGAACAAACTTGAATCTGCACTATGTCAGAAAGTTTTCATGTAAAAATCAGCTTTTCTGGCTTAGTGGTTCTTGAGAAGAAGATTTTTAAAGATTTTTCCTATATATTTGTATGTAAAACTTTGATCCCCTATTGTGGCCCCATCCTACAACAGGGGGCCATGATTTGAACAAACTTGAATCTGCATTATGTCAGAAAGCTTTCATGTAAATCTCAGCTTTTCTGGCTTAGTGGTTCTTGAGAAGAAGATTTTTAAAGTTTTTCCCTATATATTTGTGTGTAAAACTTTGATCCACCCCTTGGGGCCCCATCTTATCCCCGGGGGTCATAATTTGAACAAACTTAAATCTGCACTATGTCAGAAAGTTTTCATGTAAAAATCAGCTTTTCTGGCTTAGTGGTTCTTGAGAAGAAGATTTTTAAAGATTTTTCCTATATATTTGTATGTAAAACTTTGATCCCCTATTGTGGCCCCATCCAACCCCAGGGGCCCATGATTTGAACAAACTTGAATCTGCATTATGTCAGGAAGCTTTCATGTAAATCTCAGCTTTTCTGGCTTAGTGGTTCTTGAGAAGAAGATTTTTAAAGTTTTTCCCTATATATTTGTATGTAAAACTTTGATCCCCCCTTGTGGCCCCATCCTACCCCCCTTGTGGCCCCATCCTACCACCGGGGGCCATGATTTGAACAAACTTGAATCTGCAATATGTCAGGAAGCTTTCAGGTAAATTTCAGCTCTTCTGGCCCAGTGGTTTTTGAGAAGAAGATTTTTAAATGACCCCACCCTATTTTTGCATTTTTGTGATTATCTCCCCTTTGAAAGGGACATGGCCCTTCATTTGAACAAACTTGAAAGCCCTTCACCCAAGGATGCTTTTGGCCAAGTTAGGTTGAAATTGGCCCAGTGGTTCTGGAGAAGAAGTCGAAAATGTGAAAAGTTTACGGACAGACGGACGGACAGACGGACGCCGGACAAAATGTGATCAGAAAAGCTCACTTGAACCTTCGGTTCAGGTGAGCTAAAAATACGATTGGCGAATCTCTATACGATTTATGCGTGTTATGTAGTAATATTACGGAATTTTAAATGGTGCATTTGGTTATCTACATTTACATTACGTGATATGTTTCCTGTTAGTTAAGTCGCACACGGGCGAAGATTAGCCCGATTAGCCTATTAGGAAAATCCGAAAAGCATCATGTGGGGATTTATTGAAGGGATAAAGGCTCCCGATCCCACAAATAAACAAAAGAGAGAATTCAATAAAAACTACGAACTAACAAGACTGAGAAAATTCCAAATTTCAAGGAAGGAAAACAGACCGTGGTTGTAGTTAGACGATGAGCTAGGCATGTTTTGCATGGCCTGCAAAATGTTCCCCAAGCATGGAAAATGGAATAGAACATGAGTTAAGAGTAAATGCAGTGAATAATAAAGTGAATCTTTCAGACAAAATGTGTTCTTCGTTATATGGGCTAGTAAATTTCATTCTGGGCTAGTGAAATTTGACAGTTGGTAGCACGTTTGGCTACTTAATTTTAAGGGTTAATTTTAATCCCTGACATGTATTTACAAGCTCCAGGATTGAGTCTCACAATAACACCCTTCATCAAGCCAAAAATATCACAAGATAATTATTTTTCTTAACATGCCTGGATATCATTAATTGCAAGAATAACACATTTTATTGAACACCAAAAAAATTAACTCTGCATCCAAGTTTATCCTAATTATGGAACTTTGTTTTTAAGAAAAAGAATTGGTCAAAGCTTAGAATATTATTTGTTCTACCGAAACCAAGGATAAAGCCAGTCTTCAAAATGTTCCGTCATTAAATTGCAAATAACACTTGGAAAAATGGTTCAAAAACGTAGTAATTATTTTTTCTGAGGGCCGACTTGACCTGGAGACGGAAAGTCAAGGGACGCATCGGTAATGGGACGGATCGACTAATGGGACGGATCGTCTAGAAATCTATATACACCAGCCATACATTACTTATTTAGACAACAGCGTGAAACTTATCATTTATAAGATATTACTACACTCTGCACAAAGGTATCGAAACACCTTTCGGGAGCAAAAAATCTACTTTTCGTAGAAATGTTATATTGTTTGTTTATGTTTGACGTAGCGCGTTGGTGTCTGAGTAAATTCGAACTGCCGGTAAATCAAAGTTTATCAGGTATGGATTTAATGCAAATTTTAAAATAAGTATTAAATGCATTGGGTATAACTTAGAATATGTGTTATACCGTTTCAATACCCGTTGGTTGTCCAACATATCCTTGAGGAGCAGACAGATATTTTCGGAAGTAGTCCATCTTTCTGCTTTCGTGGAGCTTCTGTAATACGCATGCGTATTTGCATGTGAAATGGTGTTACTAATTGTACCAAACTACTTCACCCCAGGAAACTATCATAGATTTGTTCACCATGTTTTAATTTGTGAAAATTATGTAGTTTCCTTAATTCAGTTTGAAATTGTTTAAGATAATATGTTATTGATTAAGTGAAATTTTGTCCCTTATTAAATTTCAGTACTTTTATAGAATAGAATATGATTTATTTCCAAATTAGGGCTCTCTCGGACATACAGCATACATGATTTTTAACATTTCAATGTGCAATGACGATAAAAAGAAAAACAAAACAAGAGTAAAATATGCATTATTATATACCTGGTACAGATTTTCATCTTGAATCTGCTCTCATTATGATAGATAGTAAGGGTCCTTGTTGAAAATGAAGAATAATGAGCAATTTTTTTTTGTTAATCATAAGGGAAACCTACTGAATAAGACGAAGCATTTTCTAATTGTGGGTGAGGGGGGGGTCCCTCTCTCCTATTAGCTGGCCCAACATCGAGTACCGGAACCGGCAAAATACGGAAGTTATCGTGTATCAAGTATAGTATACTGTAGATATCAACAGTTGCGCGGTGTCACGGGTGTGTACTGTACTGCGGATGTAACGGTGAATCCATACAGGTAAATTAAGTATGCATATGATATCAGTTAATCTAATGGCAGACGGAGTTCAGATTACTTCATCAGTTCATGTTGACTGGGGAAAAAACCCAGTGCTGCTTTAGAACAGTGCTACTTAGTAGTATATGGTTTTTCTCTGATCTGGGTGCCCCCCTAATCTCAGCTGAGATTCGGCTTGGCTGAATATCTGGACTGACGCCTTCAGCCAAGCCAAATCTCAGCTGAGATTAGCTAGGTGCCCCCCATAATCCGATAAAATTATTCCCTAAGTAAAATAAGAAAACAAAACTTGTTTTTGATGAATAAAATACTGGGAAAAAAAAAAAAAACTTTTTAAAAGTAGGCATCAGTTGATTGCGTCAAATATTAATTAATATCCTGAATATAGGTACAGATACTAACCGAGATAGATAAGATAAAAACAATACATTGGTCACCAGTGAATGAATGATAAGTATCTCTTGCAGTTTTGATTTATAAATGGCTCACATTAAGTTTGCAACATATAATGTGATAAAGGTCTTTCAACATTTTTGCAACAGTCCTCAATTAGAAATTGTGGTAAAATTTATTTTTGAGCCAGTTGAATGGCCCTAATTCTGACTTTCATTTAGAACTACACAAATAACAAATCTGTTCACAAAATTTATTGTTAAACAGGTAAGATACAGATCGACATGTTTCTAACGTTTATTGTTTCATTCATGTTCAGAAATTGCTATTGTCACTTGTCAGACCTATATATGTACTCCTGTCATTGAAATGCTTAATTATTTACATGTTTAAAGAAGATGGGCAAAGGAGACAGGCTGAATGCATATTTATAAACACTCGCTAGTGGAGTTGACTTGGTATTTAAATTCTATGTCAGTTTACCTTAGCGCTATGTTGTTAAAATTTAAAAGATTCCAGGCTTCATGCAAGAAATTTATCAAATTTATCAAATGAACTCAAAAATTTTAAGTGAGATAGATTTTGTTTAACTATACTCATGAATGTTTGAAATGAATTGTTTTTTCATGGCACTAAATTGTAGTAGTTAGGGCTATATATATGGATTGTGGATATCGGCCTTGATACCTTAGTGGTTAGAGCACCTGACTAGTAATTCAGGGGTGATTAAACTGGGTATTAGAAACTTACTGAGTACATTCACTTATGCAGTAATGAATATTTGTCCCACTCCCGCATGTAAACAAATTGTTTCACGCCTTACTATGTACGAGACTTCTCCAAAGGGAAGTAACCCGGACATATCTCGAAAACAGCATATTATCATATTTGGTGCTGTTGACCACCCTGCACTGCAGGTTGTTCTGCAAGAAGCAAAAAGAATATGGGTTGTGTGTCTTCGAGGGTGAAGACAAATTAAAGCCTAAAAGGAGGGGGGAATGTAGTAGTTATGGGTAGGGCTATATGGACTGTGGAAATTGGCCTGGATAGCTCAGTGGTTAGAGCACCTTACTAAGTAATTCAGGGGTCCCAGATTTCGATTTCCAGTCCAGCCCAAAAGTTTTCTCTTTTCCAGAACATATACGTGCACTGATGGCAAGAGTACTCGAAATATCAAAGCAACATCCTATTGTAACAGTGTGAGCACCAGATTTACATAGACAGTGCCAACTGATAAACTTGATAAACTTGTAATTATGGATTCACTATGAAATTCAAATTGGGCAATTTTTGCCAATTCAAAACAATTTGTTATCTGCAGTCTTAATTGTCCCTCTGTGAGCATTCAGCTTAATTTCTTTGCCCACCTTCTTTACTGTAACACTTGTATAAAAAAAAAAAATATATATATATATATATATATATATTGTTTTTGATGAAATCCCACATCTTTATCAAGAGAGGTACATATTACATAACCAAATATCACATACTACACACTACAAAAAAATGACAAATATTAATAATTATCTACATTGTTAACAAGAATGATACATTTTTCTCAGTTCATTATATCTGTATCATTCTTGTTAACAGTGGATTATTAACATTTGTTTATGTAAATGTATGTCTCTTGATAAAGACGCGGGTTGTGTCGAAAATTTGATGACAGCATTTAAAAACTACATTGACCTTGTACTGTAGATCATGGAAACAAACATACCCCAGTTATCAAGGCTATTTAAATTAGCTTATCATGTCTAATGGGGATGAATAGTTCAGTACAAACAGATGGATTAAAAATGCCTGAAATCTTACACAGTAAGACTTGTTATCAAACTGCAAGGATCTGTTTGAATCAGGTTTCTTTTTAATCAGGTCCCTGTCTCCATGTTTCCAGATTTTGTATTGTTTGCTATCATTCACTGCTAATTACAGTCGCTAAATACAGACGACTATATTGAGATGATTTGTAGTCCATTAACAATGCATGAGGAAAGCTCATGGAAAATCTGCAGCTTCTCTCCTTTTCTCCAGTGAAGACTACTTTTCATGACTTTCAGCTGATTAATGTCATTCTACAGTTGTGTTATATGATGTAGCAAGTGGACCAGACTTGTTCAGGATCATAGCAGAATTAAAGCATTGACTTAGTAATAGACAATGTTAAACAAATAATGAATATAGGAATATAAAAAATAGCCATGATGTTAGTTACCTATGAAATGTAAAATGTTAACCTTTGAATTTTACAGACACATTAACAATGAACTTTGAATAACTTTAATAACTCAAGGTTGCAAATGAAATAATATGAGATATATCAAAACTTATGTAATTTTAATTTAACTTCAAACCAAATGATTATTCTAAGTTCAAATATTAGGCTTCTTACAATGTAGTATGAACCACACAAAACATAAATTATCTTACATTTTGAGATGTATGGACATATACAGATATATAGAAATAAGTACAATATATATACCTGCATTTAAACAAGATGCATATATAATTGTCAAATCTTGTTGTTCAGTTCAAATTTTGCAATCTTAAAAAGCATGCAAATAGTTATTTCAAATCATTTACAGATATGCATCTGTTAATTAGAATAGTATATTATAATATGTATTATATAATTCCGGTAATATCCGAGTGAGTTGAGATCTGGGGAAGGAAATAGCAACTTTGTAAAACCACACAAAGTAATAGTAGATAAGAATATTTCCTTGTGAATCCCAGTAAGAATGATCAGGATCATGTTTGAATCTTCAGTTGACTAATACTATAATACTATAATAGCAAAGAGAATAATTTTGAACTGTAGAAAAAAAGCAAGGTGACTGTCAACTTTTGTGACATCATTCATTGACTTGAATCAGTCAAGGATCACATAATGCATCATAATAGCCGACATGTTAAGGAGGTGTGCTACACCAGAGAAATTTGCCGTAGATGAAAAGTGGAAGATATGTACAACAATATTTTGAAGTTGAAAATTTTCAAATTTACTTTATTTTGTCAAAAAATACGGTTTTAGTGGAAGGTAATCTGAAAAAAATTGAAAACCCCTGCTGGACTCGAACCTCCGACCTACAGGTTAGCAGTCGGTATTCTAACCTACTGAGCTACTCGGCTAGGTATTGAAATCGAAAAGGAAAAGTCAAATATTGCTGATATCGATTTTTGCATCCATGTTTTTAAAGGAAGTCAGCCATTATGACGATGTAGAGTACTACCTTAATAGTTCATTCAACTTTAGCAAGCAAAGTGTAGGAATTCACTAGACTGTCTGCATGCACCGGTAAGGAAACATTGCACAATGGGAATATTTTCAAAATATTTGCACAACTTTTATTTACTTGGGTGCTTTCTTTAAATTGGATTACATGTCTGCACAATTCTGTGCTTGAAGATTCTCAATAGACTGTTTGTCTAAGGTGAATTTGCCACTATGTTGTTGACCAAATGAAATCCTGGATATTTCCCTGCATGGAAATCAAACTCATACTTGTGTAAGTCCATCCATCTGTACGAGTCCTGGTTGGGGGTTAACTTCCACTGGATTCACTTGATGAAATTTAAAACTCATCACTCTTGTTGTTCAAGTATAAGCATGCTTTCATTATTAAGGAGAGATTCAGTATTTGATGGAATTGAAATAATTGCATTACAGACAATTTGAAATTTGACATATCCATTGATTGATCAGGATGCTAAAACATTTTAATATGTTAGGTCTCATTGAATGGATAGAAGCTAAGTCGGGGACATATCTTCATTAATATACTAGATAGAACTGGATGTCAACAGATATGAGAATAGTTTTTAAAAAAATATTCTGGAATAATTGATCTTTGTTAAGATGGTGCATCTGTTGTTATTTTATAAATTGATTGATCCCATCATGACTTGGGAAGCCTTTGAAGTTTGAAGCAATACTGCAATGTTTATCTAAAATTTAAAGACAAAAAAGGTGCAATTTTAAGATTGTCTGTCTGATTAAGTTGTGACTTTAATTCAATACTAGCAGCAGGTTTGAGTGTAATGTGTTTGATTAAATTTTATTATTTTGAAACACTCACTGTCAATTTGTAAGTCATAAAAATTAATTCAGCAATGTACAAATATGTACATGTATTAAATGGTTTACTTGATTTAATGTTTGAAGATGTATTGGTTGATTATAGGACCCTGCATTGAAAATGCAGAACCCTTCTCAGAATCGCATTGTCCATCTGTTTGTCCATCACAACTTTTTGTGTGACTGGGTGTAGCTTGAAAGTTTGGGTAGCTTGACAGTTTAAAATTTTCAACAAAAGAAATAATCATTAAAGAGAAGACATACATAGAATTTTTGGTCATGGGGTCAATGGTCAAGGTTACAAAAGACCTTCTCATTAAGTTTACTATATGCTTAGAACTTTCATGTTTTATGCAAAGACAGTTATTCCTGCATTTGAACCTGGAAATGCAGATTTGAAAAAAGAACATGATCTCTCCTCTTGTCTTATTACAAACATTAATTAGTGAGTTTTCAATGGGATTGGAGATATTATTAAATGGAATGGGACTCCAGAGAGTCTTAAATGCTGAATTTATCTTGGTAACATACAGTAAAGCACAAGATTATATCTTGGACAGATGACAACGGTCAGATAGCAATAAATGAGATCAATACTGGACAGGTGTGAGATACAGAACTGTGAAGAGAGCATCAGACATCTGTGTGTGATCACATATTGTTAGGTAACATTGATTTTGTCATAGAATTATAGTAGGATATGTTAAGGACTGTTTTGATACTTTTTGTGTGTGGAGAAAGTGTACCAAAGAATGACGTCAATGAAATGTACCAAAGAATGACGATAAAAATGTTTATTACCTAAGAATGACGATATTTATTACCTAATGTATACTTGAATGAGGGTACACACCTGCTGTAAATTTCTCTGAAGCTGAAATTACATAATTCCAGCTCTTCTGTGTTTTATGATAGAAATATTAACACAGTGTGTGTCTCAATGTACTACTGCGTACTTGTACAAAGTTTAGAAATATTGTAAACAGATTGAGGGCTAGTGTTATATTAACTTATGTTTCCTGGACAGTTTGATCCCGGATTTACTCAGAAAAGGGGAAAAGCTACACTTAACTTACAAGTTTAGAATTACACATATACAAACACTGGACAGCTTGAAATTGACAAAAATGTAGAAATGGCAATGAAGTGTTTAATCAGTCAATATAATTAAAATTATATCCTTCACGCTCCCATACTTTGATGTCACTCTGACATATCAAAATACAGGAGCTTGAAGGATTTTAATTAGATTGTTTAATTCTGTTTACATCTGCACAGTCAGCTATCTTCTTGTAATGTGTTATGTAATCACTAATGCTTTATGTTACTGAGGAATCAGACTTTCCTTTCAGAACCATGATTGTGACACTGGAAGGCCTTCAGCGATTTTTCTGGGTGACTGTTGCGTTGCCATCATTTCCTATCTTCTGTTGTTACTTGTTGATGATTCTGATCCTGGCTCCAATATGGCAGCGGAAAACTTCTCCAGTACAAATCCGTCCAGTAAGATCATTTAAAAGTATCATATTCATTTGCTTAATTGGAGGGAATGCTAATTTAGATAGTCAGCATAGAATATAAAGGAATACTCTCATTACTGGTTAACAGGGAAAGCTTTCTTTCTCTCTCTTTCTCTCTCTCTCTCTCCAATACAATGACACACCACATATGTGATCTCCATTTACTGAATTGCATGATTCATTATATGATTGCAGATTCTTATTCTTCACAACTTTGCCTGCAGTTTGGTCAGTATCATTGCCTTTATTGGCTTTCTGAATGGAATTCTCCAAAGTGAATCCACATTCCAAAAGGGTGACTCGGAGATACTAAAGCCAATCTATCGCTTATACTGGCTCACTAAGCTGCTGGAGCTTCTTGACACTGTGTTCATGATTGTACGGCACAAGCGACGTCAGATCAGCTTCCTGCACGTCTACCACCACAGCTCGATCCTCCTGCTCAGTGATGTATCATACCACTCCTATCCATGGCCAGCAATTGCTCTTTACCTCATGAACAATTCCTTTGTTCATATTGTATTGTACACATATTATGGTCTCTCAGCTCTTTTCCCAGAGAGATCTTTCCCATGGAAAAGACATATAACAGAATTGCAGATATTCCAGTTTTTTATAGGATTTGTGCATTCTACCATTGGTTATTTGTACCATGGATTCTGTATATATGGCATTTTGTATGGAATCACTATGACAGTCCTTTTCTCAAATTTTTATTATAAAGCTTATCTTGCCCCAAAGAAGTTGAAAGCATCGTAATTTTTAAATGGGGAATTTTAGGATTTTTTTCCATAAAATTTTCTTGAATTTAAGCTAATGTAGGTTGAGGCTTTGGTCCAATTTTCATTATGCATGGTACTTTTATTATGCCCCCCTTTGAAAAAGAGGGGGCATATTGTTTTGCACCTGTCGGTCGGTCGGTCTGTCGGTCGGTCTGTAGACCATGTGTTGTCCGCTCAATATCTTGAGAACCATTCACTTGATGATAATGATATTTCATATGTGGGTTAGTTATGAGTAGAAGAGGATCCCTATCGTTTTTCAGGTCAAAAGGTCAAAGGTCAAGGGTCAATCTACTCTCGACATTGGAATATAATGTCCGCTCAATATCTTGAGAACCCTTTGTTTGAAAGACATCAAACTTGGCACACTGGTACATCCTAAGGAGTAGATGACCCCTATTGATTTTGAGGTCATATGGTCAAAGGTCAAGGGTCAAACTGGGCATAGGAATATACTGACCATTCAATATCTAGAGAACCCTTTGCTTGACAGACATCAAACTTGGTATGCCAGTACATCTTCAGAAGAAGATGACCCCCATCGATTTTGAGGTCACATGGTCAAAGGTCAAGGGTCAAACTGGACATAGGAATATACTGTCCGTTAAATATATCGAGAACCCTTTGCTTGACAGACATCAAACTTGATACACTGGTACATCTTCAAGAGAAGATGACCCCTATTGATTTTGAGGTCACATGGTCAAAGGTCAAGGGTCAAACTTGACATGTGAATATACTGTCTGCTCAGTATCTTGAGAACCCTTTTCTTGACAGACATCAAACTTGGTACACTGATACGACTTCAGGAGAAGACGACCACTATTGATTTTGAGGTCACATGGTCAAAGGTCAAGGGTCACACTAGACAGGAATATACTGTCCGTTCAATATTTTGAGAACCCTTCGCTTGACAGACATCAAACTTGGTACACTGGTACATCTTCAAGAGAAAATTACCCCTATTTATTTTGAGGTCACATGTTTAAAGGTCAAGGGTCAAACTGGACATAGGAATATACTGTCCGTTCAATATCTTGAGAACCCTTTGCTTGACAGACATCAAACGTGGTACACTGGTACGTCTTCAGGAGAAGATGACTACTAATTATTTTAAGGTCACATGGTCAAAGGTCAAGGGTCAAACTGGACATTGGAATATACTGTCTGCTCCATATCTTGAGAACCGTTCAATATCTTGAGAACCCTTTGCTTGACAGACATCAAACGTGGTACACTGGTACGTCTTCAGGAGAAGACGACCCCTATTGATTTTCAAATCACATGGTCAAAGGTCAAGGGTCAAACTGGACATTGGAATATACTGTCTGCTCCATATCTTGAGAACCTTTTGCTTGACAGACATGAAACTTGGTACACTGGTACATCGTCAAAAGAAGATGACACCTATTGATTTTGAGGTCGCGTGGTCAAAGGTCAAGGGTTAAACTGTACATAGGAATATACTGTCCGCTCAATATCTTGAGAACCCTTTGCTTGACAGACATCAAACTTGGTACACTGGTACATCTTCAGGAGAAGATGACTACTAATTATTTTAAGGTCACATGGTCAAAAGTCAAGGGTCAAATTGGACATAGGAATATACTGTCCGTTCAATATCTTGAGAACCCTTTGCTTGACAGACATCAAACTTGGCACACTGGTACATCTTCAGGAGTTGATGACCCCTATTGAGTTTTAGGTCACATGGTCAATCCACTCTTGACATAGGAAGATATTGTCTGCTCAATATTTTGAATTGATGATACTTACTCTCAATTAAATGATGTGTGTGTGTAGAACCCTTTTCAATTTTACACCATGGGGGGCATATGTGTTTTACAAACATCTCTTGTTTTGATTTCAATTTTGAGTTTACTATTCCACATAAAAAAGAATTCCTACAGATCAATGTTCATTTAGCATTGACTGATTTTCTTTTTGTAATTGACTTCAACATTCCATAGTTGTCAATGAATCACACAAACTAGCTAAGGCTGTTCCTTGTTTAACATCCATTGAAAGTTATTCCATATTATGATATTGACTACAGTTTTTAGAATTACCACTATATTACTTGTGAAGGATAGAAAATAGTCTTCTATAGATGTTGTGCTCACTCAGTTTTTACATCATCATGACTGTAACTCATCTTAGCAACAACTTTGTCGGTTTTTCAATGTGATGCTATTCAAATATATATTATGTCCAGGGAAAAGAAGTGTCATTACATGTACAAGCATTTCTTTTTTATGTCCAACCCACCCTTAATGTGTTTTTCCAAAATTGTTGTGATTTTTCCTCAGCTTTTACCTTATAATTGAATCGATATTTGTGATATTGGTACTGAAAGTTTATGAAATTCTTGATTAGTATGGCTCATAAGTGGGAGGATTTATCTGATTTGTACTATAGTGCTGCAGATTTTTAGCATGAAAGTTTGTCAGTATTTTTAAAACTGTAGATACTGGTGTTAATCATATATGCAAATATTTGCTGTCAGTGTGAAAAAAAGGTATGTGTAATTTTTATGATTTTGAAATTTGCAGATTTTGTATAACTCATTGTATGGATTGTTAGAACATAATTTTATGCAATTGATTTCATATTTGATTTCATGTGGTTGAAGGAATATTGCATTATTTTCAAAAGAATTAGTTACTTGCAGATATACAGTGCTATATACCAACATCTTGTGCATTTGTGCCTTAGGTACATGAGCATGTTATTGTCTCGTACATTTTGTATATATAATTTTACAGTTAAAATCAACTAGGCATATTAGTATCCTATGTAGCAAAGATATATTTCCCCGTAACTAATAGTTCAGTAAGATTATGAAAGGAGTATGTAGGACATATAACTCATGTATGCATCATCCCCAGCAGCTTTCAATTTACACTATTGACAAATCATACCCTTGCAACAAGGCTTTATGTAATATTTACATTCACTGCATGACATTCTGCTTAATTTCTAGCGAAATCCATTGCTTGCCATTTGCAACTATAAAGATACAGTACATCTTGTTTAAATCTAGTCGGATCCAGTTTTTAGTGCCTTCTGTTAGTGTGTGAATATACACATTCCATGAACTCTGTGGATTATTTTGCAGTATTGTTGAAATTGTCAGAAATTATGTTTTCTGGCTTAGTTTTACCTTTTATTTGAATTTAGATTAATGGATAACGCTTACCTACATTATACGATGGTTTATTTTATGAGTTTAGAGTTTGTCCTTTTAGAACTATTTCCTTTTACCATATCGTTCAAATTTGGAAATCATTACAAAATATGGAGACAAGTCAAAGTCAGGTGATTTTCAGTTGTTACGTTTGAATAACTTACAGGTCAATAATATCTAATTTTATGTATTTGAACGTATTTATACAGTAAAGTATGAATAATAGAATGCCTTTCTGTGGTGCGATAAACTGGAGATTAAGGTCACAAACATGCAGGAAAAATTCCCATAACCCACTAACACAGGTTATGCATTTTTTCTGCAGTGTTTGTAACCTTCATATCCTGTTTAACAAACAAAATTACAATGTCATAATGACATCACTAGGTAAAACATAGTTCCATGATAAAAAAAGATAGAAATAGCTACAAAATAAATATATATAAAATATATGTATATACTCAATTTGATATGTATCTTGTCAAATTTACATCATGGTATTTCAACTATACAGGTTTGATTTGTTTGAAGGACATGTAGAAAGGATTTCCATATAGATTATTTAAAGTTGCAATGAATACATTTAGGAAGATGAACTTTACAAGTAAGGCATCAGTAAATTGGTTTATTTCATGGGTATTGTTGAAAAAAATATTTCATTCCTGTAAAATGGTATTGATAACTAAATCTCTAAACCTTGTTGTTTGAAAAAAAGATTCTATTGATAATTATACAGCATATTGATATTAGCTATGAAGAGCTGCTTGTACTTGTCGACTCCTATACAAGCCATGTAAGAAATAGAAATGTATTGATGATGAAAACAATCAAATTTACTGATATTAAACATTTCTTTTATTGTTTACATTGATATACACATATATATCATGTAATCTTTTTTAAAGTGTTTACATCCCCACGGCCACCACTCACACACACTTCAATAAACTCGTAAACGATACTCATCATTGTACAAATGTAGTTCGTCTTATACCCCAACAGAGCACAGTATTTTTCATCATATTTCAGTGCAGTAGATCAGGAATTGTGATTATGGTTGTGGGATTTTTAATTTATTTGTTTTGTTTTTTTATTAACAGTCATCATTATCATGATAGATTGATACTCAGATTTGAGAGTATTGCGATAACTCCACCTATATGTTTGTTGACCTTGATGCGAGACGTGTGAACTTCTTAATCTAGGTGATATACTTGCCATGAATATGAAATAAATTCCCTCATGATATTTTAAATAAAGCAGCAATACTTTGTGCCATATGCAGTATGTTTGAGACAGATGACAATGACCTGTAATTTGATCGAGTGAGTCCAACCTCCAGATCACTCGTTAGACTAGCCTGTTCAAATTGTACTTTTTGAGGCAATCTATGTCAATATTATTTTGATAAGCAAATTAGGTCGAGAGGAATAAAAATTGATGTTTATAAGATTACATGTTTTAGATCTTGTTTTCCTTGAAAAATGAAATAGAAAATACTGATACATATAAGTGCTTATGAAGTGATTGAAAAATAACATTATTAAGAGAATTTTTTTTACCATGATAGTGCATTTCTCAGAAATTATTTTGTGTTTTATCAAGTCATTTTAAAAAGTTTTAGAAAACAATTTTCAATTTATGATTCCGTTCTAAAAGTAGTTTTGTTTTCATATTAATGTGTTATCTATTTATCATCTTTGTGCCAGATGGTGCATACAGTGGTTCTAAATAGTACATGTAACTTACATGTATCTAAAAAGCATGATTTGTTACACATTTAGATGTCAGAGTCAATATCTAAGAAATTGTTCTGCAATATTAAAATTTTGTTATTCTGAATTCTTCATATTAACATAAGATATAACAAGTATACTTGATTAATTATGCAATATATTCATATTATCAATATCAATATATGCATGCATTCCATTCTTATTGTGAAATCCATTATTTAACAATTTACTTGGTATATACATGTAAGACTTTTAGAATTGATAAAACATGTTTCTTCATAGAATTATTCTTGCAACTGTGATCATGCAACCCAGTGCAATTAGTAACCAGATGGCTCAGCTGGTAAAGCACAGGACTAGAAATTTTCTCCATTGGATGTCTTCATGGTCTATTGCATTTGCCCCCTTAAAATTCCCATTGCATTCTGTTAAGTTTAAAATGAAATAAAAACCATATCAATTTTTCTTTACTGGTTATTGGTAATGTCATGTATATATGCTTTATAATACATGTATATACGGTATGATGTATTTTTATGTATATAGATTTTATATACCTGTTTGTGAAATTTGGTAGAAGTTGGTTTGATTAAACAATGCATGAATAAATAAATGGTAATGGAGAAGAGAGAAAATTTAGGAATGAATTGAAAATATAATTTGACATATCAATTAGCAAAAGGAAATATGGAAATATTTTATTTTTTAAAAATTCCTTGGTTTATAATTCGGTAGTGGAATGTGGTGCATAATCATTTCTGTTAAATTAAATGATTTTTTTAAAGAATTTACTGGAAAGAAATTTTTAAGAGTACATGTATATTATTTGATTTTATACATGCAGTATGCAATTAATCACGTTTGTATTTGAAATATTTATATATGCATGTTTTAAAAAAAATGACATATCATTAAAGTGCAGATGTATTGTTTGGTAAAGAAAAATAAAACTGTATTTGGATGTTTTGAGTTGATTTTAAGCTTGTTACATGCAATAGGAAGACATTGCCACTGACAAGAAGCTCATATCTTGTTATTTACTAATACATCTCTTCCAAAGATTTTCTACAAGAGGGCATTTTCATGTAATTTTGAAGTATGAAATTCAAAAGGAAGATCTTTTATCGGTGTGTCTATCCATTGAAATTAAAAATCTCCTATAGGATTAAATGTGATAGGTTACAGGTGAATTAAGATATACAATGAATAAAGCATTTTATTTAGAAAGAGAAAAAAAGATTAGAAATAACCAATAGTTGAAATGAATATTGTAAGATTTATAACCAGTGATGGAATAAATGAACACCTGGGGATTAGTTTAGATCGAAGCATAGCCGGATAAAATCACGTCCGGAAAAAATTATGCTTTTGAATCCGGTTTCTTTTTTACTGCAACCGCAGTTGCAACACGTAATAGCCTACTGTACTTCAACAAGCCGGTCTCATCTCACATCTAACACAATGGCCAGCACCGCTTCACCACACTGGGAAGTTGTCGGGAAAGGAAAGAAGAGCAAAATACCCACACCTGTTAGTCGTGGCGAGAGGAAGAAAATCGCCGAGGGGATGCCGAAAGTTGAACATTACAGTAAGTCAATCAACAAGTGTCAACGTCACCATTGTTATGTGAACATCTGGATTGAATCATGTTGTGCAATCGAAATCATATGAGAGAGTATGAAGATTAGCTTTATTAGTATATTTTACTTAACTAAACTGACAGGATAATCCTGCTGAATTAGTAGTTACTAAATCTATTTCATGACATAAGTCTTAGACTTGTATGCCATCTTTGCTTTGGGAGCGTTCAGAGTATACCCAATGTACTAGATAGAATGTTCTATCGTTAAAATGATAATGTCCTACGGACCCGATTTAATGATAGAATGCGTCCTATATACCTGCAATGTAGCAAAATGAAAATTGCACACAGTGCATGTTTCGGTAAAATTATGTAACACATCACTCATATGCATTTGGAAAGTTATCTTAACGACCCACTTGGGCCGTTCTTATTTGCAAATTAGGTAAGCGTTCGTTTTTGGAAAACAGCATGCAGCAGGGTGTTCCGATGGCAGTTTCCGGTAAAATGGCAGTCAGTTCGAATCGAGAAAAGTGACATTTCAAAGTGTTGAGTTTACAATATTATTATACGATTTTTTACAGTGTTAAGGACTTACAAATTACCAATGAGGTTAGTTGTATATAAATTTAACTTTAAATGTACGCGTTTATTCTTTGATAAGTTTAAAATCGTTTTGGAGCGATTCCGCAATTTTCTGCTACATTACGGGTATATGGGAGGTATTCTAACTGTGGTGAGGACCTGTCCCGAGACACAGTTAGATTATTCTAACTACCAATGTACCATCACCGATTATTTAAGTCGTTGGTACCATTGTATCCCTGTGTACTCTGAACGCGTTTGGGTTATAAGTATTGAGAAATAATAAATTCATCAATGGTATACCACTGGCTGATTAGTTGGCATGAAATGTCAAACATCGATACATTCATATAAATTAATCTAGGGCCTATGTGTATAATTTTTTTTTTAGCAAGATGTGTTTAGAAATATGTTTTTAAGTACTGTAAATTACCTTCTCCTGCAGATTATTTTCTCCATCTTCACCAGCCAAGAGTTTTCGGTCCATAAATGGAGAGCGGAGTAGGCTGAAAACTCTTGGCTATGGAAGATGTATTTTCTCTTGCAAAACATGGATAGGTAATTGGACAAAATGGTTAGAGTGAGCGATTACTATATAATATGCATTTGATGTTTATAAAACCCATTTCCGTATGTCTGTCCAGAGACATGATTGATTTAGCAACCTGTCTGAAATTGTCTTCAGTTGATGTCTATGGAGATTGAAGAGGAAAGCTGTACGTGATACAAAATCTGTTCCTTTCAGTGTGAACGCAATTCCCACTATTTTTGATTATGTCATAAATAAAATTTCCAACACTAACAGAGCTCTAGGTTGTCTGCAGAAATGTTTACCATTGGTAAATCTTATTGGCAAACATTGGTACCTGACTGTCGTACCAATGGTAAAAAATTCTGCTGATGACCAGTAACTTTTGTCAACCAACAGTAGTACTCCGAATGCACTTGTCTTGCAGCTGTCTTGTTTGGAAGTACAGCATTGAGTGCAGTCAGAGAAACATCTTCATATTTTTGCATGAGATATGCATATTTATTAGTTTTGATGGTGTTGCATATTGTTATCAATATTACAGCCCCTGCTTTAAAGGAATCCAGCACTCTGTTCAATGTTTTTCTGGAGAAAGAAAAGAAACAGCAACAGGCCAATGCACAAGCCAAAGCAGAGGCAAAAGACTCGAGCAAGACCAATGGTTTTACTAATGCAGGGAAAAAACCCGTTCAGCAAAAGAAGAAACCGCAGAAAATAGAACCAGAGAAACTGAGGCCGAGTAGTGACTTCTTGGAAGCTGTAGCAGAGGTACTCGAATACAGCTTACTGTCATCACTGCCAAAGTTATTATTACTTTGAGTCTTGATTGTTGTCCTTACATATGAAACTTAGACCCATTTGTATAGATATGAACCTATAAGACTACATATAAAGGAGAATACACCATTTCAGTAAAAATCACTATAAATATGCATCATCGTTTTTCCAGTAAGAAAATCACACACACACATAAAAGCTGAACACACATTCCTAGGGACAGAGATGATTGTTCATATTGTTCTAACTTTCCAAAGGATACAATAGAAATTAGTAAAACTGAAAATTTAAAATCATTTTATTGTAAACTGTAGATAAAGAAGGATGATTTAGAGGCTGCCTTGATGGTTACAAAAAGTAGTTTTCCTGGAAATATTGAGGTTTGGTTGAAAGACTTAGCCTCATTGTTGAATATCAAACTTGAACAATGTCCTGAGCCGGATCCATTCTTGAAAAATAAAGCTAAGGGTAAGTATATATTATTTGTCATTAACTCTGGAATACATGTGAAATATTGAAACTGAATCATATAACTCTGTAGTGAAATTGAAATACAGTAAAATATCTGTATCTCGAATACCCCGCTTGAGTCGAAGTCGACCGCTGGTCCCGGCCGTGTTCCCTCTATAAATGATTTAAAAAACTTCGGATATTTCGAACACGGTAATCTCGAATACCCCGCTTATGTCGAAGAATTTTCAAGGTCCCATGCCCTAAATTCACCTGGTTTATCTCGAATCGCAGTCAATTTTCCGCTCTGCTTACCATACCTGGTGTCGTTAGGTCCCACATTCACGCCCGCGGCTTCACCAATTGACTGCTAATCCACGCTCGCCTTTTTCGAGTAGACCCAGGTCGCAATAATTGGTTCAACTGCTGGGGTAATTAGTGAGGCCTTCCCACATTACGGATTAAGTCCACCGCCATTTATGAACTAACACGCCCGATTCCAGGGATGGTATTTTGAATGATACACGCTATATCATTAACATGTGGTTTAGATAAACGAACGAAATTGTCGAAGTACGCTTGAAAAAAAAGTAATGCCCATAATTACGAAAACGCATTTGATAATACACGCTTCATCATTACATTAAAAAAAATATTCAAGATCGAATTTGGATATATCGAACCCCTGGATATCTCGAAGTTTTTTCGAAGTCCCTCGGACTTCGAGATAGAGATATTTTACTGTATATCCATTGTGAGAACTTAAAAGTGTAATTGCATCTCACAGTGATTGTAGTTACTTCCTTTTCTTCTTTTTTTTTTGCTTCATACAGTAGTTTTAATGATTTACATGTAAAAGAGTTTGAAGTTATTTTTCTAAATTATCGATATTTTCAACTAACACAGATTTTCCTATGTGTCATTTGAGCAACAAATGTCAGGATGTTGTTAAATCTGTGATTAGAGAAGCATCAGCTGAAACTTTAGAGCACCTGCTATATCACAGCATTACAACCATGCTATCAGAAATGAACAAAGGTATGTTCCTTTCATATATTATCATTGTATATCTTCCGCTTAATTAAAATGAAGTTTATTAAACATCAACCCAGCCATGTACTAGTGGGAAGTAGCTGATGTGAGACTGCTAGGTTTTTCCTCTTGAGTCCTATGCTTCACAGTTCTGTTCATAAATTCTGAGTCAAATTGTTATGACATTTAGATTTGTTTGTCATCAATATTTTAAACACAAACTTACAAGTACAGCATAATAAATTTCCTCGACACTGAGATTCTCTCTCTCTCAGTGTACATGGATTTTATGCCTGTAATATTCTGTGTATAGAATTGCATCACCACAAGCTGTGTTAGACGTACATTTAGTAGAACTTCGAATGGTAAAAGTGGGACAGAGTACCTCTTACAGTCAGTGGGGAGGACAAAAAGTGTGAAAAGCAGCTTCTGTTTATGATGTAAATGTAGGAAATAAGAAAGAAGATTGAATGGTTTTACAATCAATGTAGAAAACATCAATACGATGCCAATGTGCAAGTGACATCCTAATTACAGAGAGTATGAGTAACTTTTGTTACATGGTGTAATCATTATTTCTAATGTTTCACTGCTCCTTGTGTTTCAACCAAATTCAGGTGATTAAACTGCTAATGAGGAATCTATTATTACATTTACACATGTACTAGTGATAGCTATTTTTACCCTGCATGTAAACAAATTCTTTTATGTATTACCAAGTATAAGAATACTCTAAAAGGAAATAAATCAAATGTACATACATAGAAATATGTGTATTGAAGACAATGCACATGGGAACGGATTCAGAAAGGTTTTTTGAATGGAATTTTTTAAACCCTTAATATAGCTCAAAACCCTATTAACCCCCTCCCCCACCCCACCCATTTTCACTGGTGTACAATACCACAGAAAATCATTGCTAAGATATTTTTGGTAATTTTAGGTAATTCCAGCTATGGATATAGAATTTTCATTCAAATGTTGGTATATGTGAAGCCAAATATTGCATTGACCAAAACACAGCAGGTATGTTTTACAAATATTCTTTTTTGCACTTTAATGTACTTCCCACCTTATAACTTGTTGCTCATTATTAATTTTCTATCAGTGATTTAAGATTTTAAACATGTCAGATATAACCACTATTTATATTGATAAAAATTTCTTGGCGAACACATGCATATTCCTAAACAAATGCTGATTTCAAATTAGAAATAAAATTTTATCAACTTGCACATTGGAACTTTTTAAAACAAATCTTAGTAACTAATAACCTTGATCCAATACTTTCCAGTAAAATTAATTTTTACAGACAAAGTTAAGAATTTTACTAGCACATAACCTTAGTCAAACTTGGCTGGCAGGGGTAACAATTCTCAGGAGAATAGTTCTGCAGGATGTTTGTCTGTTTTTCAGTACTTGGAGTTGCTGACCACTCACCAGAACAAACTTCCCAGGTGTCTGTCCATTCTCTGGTGTCTGGGTGTGTGTGGTAACAAAGACTTCAGGAGTGGACTCAGAGGTGGGCAGTAGGAGAAATTATTTATCATATTCATTTCCTTGTCAGGGCTGTGCAATTCCCAACATCTGGGCCTACTGATTGTATGTAGGTCAGATGAGCAAAATTCAGTGCTGTGTTAGCCCTTTGGGATAGTAAATGTAAAGTAAAAGTAAATGCATTATTCATTGTACAACTATTAATATTACACTGACAGAGTTTATGCTTTAACTTTGTTGCCAAATCAAGATCTTCAATCTATTTTATCATACAGTTGAACTTCGGAAACTCGAACATTGATATCTCGAATACCATGGATATGTCGAAGTGAGTTGGAAGTCCCAATTACATTTTCTTTATGTATTTTAACCTCAGATATCTCAGTCTTTTATCAGCTCCATCGAGTTCAAGATAACATGGTTTGACTGTATATGTATTGTGCATTGATAGTCAGTTCAGTGACAAAAAGGAATGCCTTGGTGTTTTGAGGTGTCCATGTTTACCTTACTCTCAATTTTGAATTCTTTATAGGATTTATGAGAACATTCGCTGTTTGTTATCTTCACCCTTTTCTATTCACCTGAGAATTTGAAAGAGAAAACATTTGTTGGACATATCTGTGGATAACACCACATTATTGTTGTTGTACTTTGATGAAGAGAAAAAAATGTCTCATGCATTACAAGTACTGTAAAATGTATATATATATATCACGATATAGCAATATCTAAAGGTCACGGGAAAATTTATAACTCTCTTGAACTTTAAGGTTGTTCATATTCCATGTGGGAAGCAGGACAAGCCATATATTAATATTTAGGCTGAATCATTTACCATTTGACCAGAAGCAATCAACAAAGTGGTTAATGATACAAAAAATTATGAAACTGACAATTGTTTTCATATTTATATCAACTTAATTACATTTTTAGGCTTTGCTTTTAGTTATATTAGCCCCTGGGGTAGTAGCTAATCTTTTTTAATTGCACATCCCTGCATGTTCATTGTCAATGAACTTGGAGACATTCAACAGGTTAGAAAATTGATGAAACTGTATTTTGTGGGGATTCAATTTTCATGGGTATCCCATTACCACAAATTATTAGAATCTCAACAACATGGGTATTGCAAATAATACATCGATGCACAAAAATTATATCCCATAGATGTAGAATATTGACAATCTACAAATCCACAGTATGCATTTCTGTTCAGTATTGGACTGTAAGAACACAGAAAACTGACCGACACTTGTAACTGATCTTTGCAGCATCAGACTCAGTAAGATAAGTTGGTGTGAGAAAAATATCAGTAGAAATTACATGTATTTCAAACCAAATAAAATGACATGTAATTAAATCTGTTTCATCCAACACGCTCTTTGAGACAATGTTTGTATTGGATTAGACAGGGTGTCAGATTGCACAGTGTAAGAAAGGAGAGATTAAAAATTGGGTTAGGGATTCACAGTAGAATGGATTATACAGGTATCAGATTAGGCAGATTTAACTGTATATGATAATCAGGATGTTAACAGGGTGTCAAATTGCACAGTGAAAGAACATAGGGAAAAAGAAAATGGGAAATGAAAGTTAAGGTGGGAATTCACAGTAAAATGGGTTATACAGGTATGAGGTTAGACCAAATTGACTGTATATGATTATCAGAAAGTTGCATGGTGTGACTGATGATTGTATATTTTTTTCAGTTTGGATGGAAGTGATGATGCCCATGTTGAAAGTTAGACCAGTGGCTCCATATTGTGTGGAGTACCTTGAAGAGCTCTTCCGGTAAGCTCTCTATATTTTCTAACAAGAGTGAGAAGAACAGTACTGTACTCATTTATTACGTATGTAAATTTTGTAATTTATCCTTGGAATAAAAAAGATATTTTTACTTTTGGTATTCTCAAGCACTTTGTATTGAATGTTGGCAGCTTGTTTTAAGTAACTTTTCATCATTTGCCAACACTCTGATCCATATAAAAGGGCAAGTAGAATACTGTAGTATAAAGCTTTGTCTGGATCTTGTATTGGCTAGATCTCTAATTAGCTTGTAGGTTCTTAAAAACTGCTCTTGTCTGTGAAAGTCTATGCTGGATATCAGTCTCTATTTTGCTACTGAGAAAGGATTTTGTTTTTCACTCTTCTGTCATTTGTCTGTTTATAACTTTTTAAAAATTATGTCACACTTGTTAAAAGAATTTTGTACAGAAAGTTGGATATTTTTTATGCAACATGCAAGTACATTACATTGGAGACACATGTATATTTAGGAAATTATTTGAAATATAGTATTGTTTTGAACATTGAGTGTATGGTTGTTTTATTTGAAAACACTGACAGAATATAGTATTGTTTTGAACATTGAGTGTATGGTGGTTTTAGGACTCATACCGACATGAAGAAGCTGTCGGGAGAAATGTCGTTGAAAGAATATTTCTTCCTGGTTGACATGATCTTCAATGACCAGAATATGCCAAAAGATCTTGCCAAAAAGCTGCAGACTCTCTATCCAAAACTAAAGGTGGGTTACTGTTATTTTAATTGACCATAGTCTAGTGTGTGATTCATAGCGTCTTTGCTTGCAGAATTTTTCATTTTAGATTATTTTCATATGAATAAAATAAGATCATTCAAGTACAGTTTACATGTTATTGTGTTTTAGAAACAGACCACTCTCACTTGATTATTTTTTTATGTATAAGATAAAATCATTCAAGTACAGTTTACATGTTATTGTTTTAGAATTTAGAAAATTTACCAGAATATATTTCTATTATTAAATAATGCAGTTGTTGACTCTTTCAGAAAATAGCCTTGGCCAATGATAAGACACCTGGTCTGAGACAGGTGTTTCCATCTTACCTTACCAGAGTAACACCTGGAAGTGGTAGAACCATGAAATCAGAGGCAAGTTTTTAACAGAGGTTCCAAAGTATATATTCTTAGTGCAAATACAGTTCTGAGATTAATTCAGTGTTTTAATGGGCAATGTAAATACTCATTGACACACTAAGGATACATAAATGCAGATTGATGTGTAGATTGATGTTGTAACTGTTCTATTTCTTTATCGGAATATTTGATAAATACAACATTTTTAAATATCACTATGAGATATTTAATTATCTAGTCACATGTTGAAGATTCTTCTAAAGCCATTGTTAAATAGAAGCCATGTCTACCATTAGCACTGATAATGCATGCCACAAACTGAATTAAAGCTGTACAATCATCATGATGATTCATGTCTACCATTAGCACTGATAATGCATGTCACAAACTGAATTAAAGCTGTACAATCATCATGATGATTCATGTCTACCATTAGCACTGATAACTGAATTAAAGCTGTACAATCATCATGATGATTCATGTCTACCATTAGCACTGATAATGCATACCACAAACTGAATTAAAGCTGTACAATCATCATGATGATTCGAAAAATGTAAATTGATGTGTACATGAATTTAAACTATTTTCAGGTTTTGCCATGTTTAGTGGATTGCCTTGCAACTGACAAACAATGTTTTGCTGTGTGGTGTCAGATGTACACAAAACACTTGTCACAATCAAGGTTAGTAACTAATCTGCTTTGTAAGATATACTGTTGTTTCATCATTATTCATTGCACACCAGGTTTTATAGTTTTCATGGTTGACAAAGTGGAATCAAAGACATTCTTGGGTAAATAGCTAATATTTGGTAGGGTTTTACAAATCTACCCAATGACGTGCCTTGTTCAACACAAACTTGTAGTCTCATTCATTTTCATTGGTATCAATCTTGAAATAAGGAATTTGTTACACAGTGTGTTGCTGAATCATCTGGCACAGAATTGGAACAAGGTGGGCTCCAAGATTGACAAGAAGCTGTTCCAGAGTACACTGAGGTCGTTCTCCATTACAAATGAAGAATTGGCGACTCAGGGCAGGAACAGTAGCGAGGGGTATCAGGAGTGTGTGGCTGCGTGTAAGGTAAGAAATGGAAGGTGATGAGGTGAGAGGGATTGAGGAGTGTGTGGCTGCGTGTAAGGTAAGAAATGGAAGGTGATGAGGTGAGAAGGATTGAGGAGTGTGTGGCTGCGTGTAAGGTAAGAAATGGAAGGTGATGAGGTGAGAGGGATTGAGGAGTGTGTGGCTGCGTGTAAGGTAAGAAATGGAAGGTGATGAGGTGAGAAGGATTGAGGAGTGTGTGGCTGTGTGTAAGGTAAGAAATGGAAGGTGATGAGGTGAGAGGGATTGAGGAGTGTGTGGCTGCGTGTAAGGTAAGAAATGGAAGGTGATGAGGTGAGAGGGATTGAGGAGTGTGTGGCTGCGTGTAAGGTAAGAAATGGAAGGTGATGAGGTGAGAGGGATTGAGGAGTGTGTGGCTGCGTGTAAGGTAAGAAATGGAAGGTGATGAGGTGAGAGGGATTGAGGAGTGTGTGGCTGTGTGTAAGGTAAGAAATGGAAGGTGATGAGGTGAGAAGGATTGAGGAGTGTGTGGCTGCGTGTAAGGTAAGAAATGGAAGGTAATGAGGTGAGAGGGATTGACTATTTCATCATACAGAAACTAAATGAAATAAGGATAGGCTGTTTTTCATGTTTTATAAAGCTAGATGATGAAAAACATATTTTATGAATTTTCTTTGTTTATAATCATATCAATGGATTAGCAATGTTGTCTTTGTTGAACTCTTGATTCTACATCTTTTCTTCTTCTTTTTTTTTTCTGAGATAGAATGTTTCAAATGGTACTATTAATGTAAAAGATTTTGAAATATGAATCATTTTATCTAGGAATTGCTTCAAAAAATGGAACAGACACACTTCCCATGGTTTTGGATGGTTTTCCTCTTCTTGATCAGCACTCTGTCTGCAATTATTGCATATGACATTTACTCCAGCAAGACTTTGAAAGGTTGGTAAAATTCCTCTTTTTTTCTAAATAAGATTGTAAAGTGGGTTTTTTTTTTTGCATACATATTATGATGTTATCGCATTGATATTAAAATGCATTTGAATTTAGCTTCTAGAACAGTGAGATTCCTGGAGGACTATGGAATATTGGCTTTCACTGAGCAGGTGTGGAGTAGACTCACTCGCTATACATTAATTGCATTCAGGTTTGTAAATTTTAGTGTAGTCTAATAGGACATGTTTCAATTTGTTGAAAACAAATACATTTCACGGGACTCCATCCAGCTAGAGTGGTGTACCTCACCCACCCCACCTTGCAAACAAAGTTTTGGGCCACACTTGAATTGCCATCATTCTGATGACCTATTTTTCTGGAGATTTATTCTTTTGTCATTTATCTATTTTTCTCAAAAGTTTATGGAAATGTTAATCTATGCACCTGTATTGTTTTCAGATTGATTTATTAAGATTTTAAAAAAAATTTCAGCTATTTAAGATGCTTTTTTTTCATTTCTATATTTTTATTTGCCCTCTGGGTGCATCCTGGTCATATCCAAAGGTCATTTGGATAATGCCGGGTCATTTGAAGACGTTTAAAATTCATGTCTAATGTTAAAATATTTGATGCTCATTTGTGAGCAATATTCCTCCCATCCAAGGTCATTTATTACAGGAATGCAACCTTTTGTCTGCCCCATTACTCAATTTTGCAATTATTTTAAAGTTCATACAAATATAGCATTGAAATATGATGTATATGTGTAGCTTGATTGCCCCTTTCAGGAAATATTAGCCCTGGGGCCAGAATTAAAAAGGTGTTTGTTTGCCATCGCGCGACCGACCCAGTTTTAACCCCCCCGACTGGAAAGTTTTTAATGACATCATTTCGGCCATTTTTTATTTTTTTTCACTCGATTTTCCGACTTCTGTTTTTCTTTCAAGTTCCTATCCGCGTTTGGTTCATTTTCACAAGTCAACGGTTATTGATTCGTTACCTCGCACCATGCTCATGTCACTCACCATTCAAAACACGAGTTTGGGACAGGGGATGACGCAATTAGCTAAAATTAAATCATCCAATGAGATTCCTCGTGTAAGATGCAAGTTTGGAAAGAGCAAAAACAGAAAGTAAACAATGGTTTTCTTAACATCAAGAACATTGCGTGTTGTTTTTATTTTGTAACGAGGTAACTATTCAATAGCCCTTGACTTGTGAAGTTGCGTTTTGTTTTGTTTTTAGTTTTGTTCTTTGCGGCGTTTTGTAAATCGCCGCAATTTTAAGGGCTCAAATGATCGATTCGGCACGTGGTATACTGGTAGAATTTTATCTATCCGACGAGGCATCATTCGATAATTATCGACACAAACAACAACTGTGTCCGATGAAAATGTAAATGGGTACCCTGAATATTCGGAAATGCCCGCAATTTACCGAAATGCCCATAGGAATTAGTTTTCGAAATACCACCTAAAACTATCGAAATTCCCCTCTAATTATATACATTAATGCATATTAAGTTTATAAATCTTTTATGATAAAACGTTTTTAAATTTGTAAATTTAGGGAATTCAATTGTGTTCATTTCTCACATTCACGATGTTTCAAAGAAAGATAACTCTAGCAAAATTTATACATAACATAACATATTTTTATTTTCCAATCAAGGGGCAGCATGAGATTTTTCCCCCTATACAATATTTGTTTAAATTGCAAAATATATATTAATGTTGATTTAATTCAACTTACGCAATGTATATATAATGATTAAGAAATAATGGTTGAACACATTCTAAAATCCCGTGGGGATCCGGGTTAGAATAGGTCCTCAGTACCCCCTTGCTTGTCGTAAGAGGCGACTAAATGGGGCGGTCCTTCGGATGAGACCGCAAAAAACGAGGCCCCGTGTAGCAGCAGGTGTGGCACGGTAAAGATCCCTCCCTGCTCAATGGCCATAAGCGCCAAGCATAGGCCTAAATTTTGCAGCCCTTCACCGGCAATGGTGACGTCTCCATACGAGTGAAATATTCTCAAGAGGGACATAAAGCAATATTCAATCATTCTTCTAAATGAAAGAAAAATAACATGAGTTACCTTCCTTAGATTAACACAAATTCTAATAAAACAAGACTTTTTTTTTTGTTTTTTAAATTTATGTTATTTTTTCTTCAGAGACGGTATTTTACACATTGAATCAATCCCTAATCTTTCAATTTAACTTTTAAAAATTGATTCAAAGGGGAATTTCGTTAGTTTTAATGGGCATTTCAGTAATTCGAGGTACTGCGGAGCACGGATTTAATGTATCAGGAATCGTTTGACCAACATCATTGAACATGAAATTGTGTTGAGTTTATACGAATAATGTTTTAGAACAACAACAATGCTACCAAGTTTCAGTTGCATAATACATGCATGTTACATTGGCCATTGAGAGTAAAATCATGGCAACCAAGACTAGACAAATTTGAAAAAAAAACAATGGACATATTCAAGACCTGGAAAACAAACACCCACAAAACAAGTAACATATCAGAATAACAAAATGATATATGAGCCATACACAAACTACTCCTGTCCATGAAGTTAAAACTGCACTTTTTTGAGAGGTTTCTGACAGTTCTGCAAGTAATTCACTGTTATAGGGTTAATTCATCAAAAGAACACAAAATATAAAAACAGTTTTGATATGCAATATATTTTCAGCAAAAAAAAAAATCCCTACCGACCGACCCAATATTTTTTATGACCCTCGGGCTATGGCAAACCAACATTTTTTTAAATGTGGCCTGGACTAGTTAGACTTTTTTCCCTCATAACAGATTCTTACTGGTAGGGGTAAATTTAAATCAAACATAGTCAAACTAGTGCACTGATGATACTACTTGTTGTTTGCAGTTGGCTGAGAGTGAACATTCCTTTGTACGCCGAGAAAGCCATCAATACCATTTCTCCCTATGTTGCCCTGGGATGGTCTAAGATCACGTTTGGCATTCAGTATGTGTGGGAAGTTAGCACTCCTCATCGGGAGTGGCTGTACATCAAACTACTTCAATTAACAGATCAGGTAATTAGCCATGCAAGAAAAGTTGTCATGTCTGTTGGTAAAAGATCTCTGTGTGCTCATAAAACTGCAACATCTTGTATTCTGAAATAAATTTTTGGATAAAATTGTATTTCATATGTATACAGTGTGCAAGTAAAATTTACAAATGTTTTTCTAGTTAATACGGAGATCTAATGTGGCATGCAGTAAATGACAGTCATCTTTCTAAAATTATAACATATAATTGCATGCCTCCTTGCGGCTGTTAAGAACAATTTTATTGACAGTGGGGTCAGGTACCATAGTAGTATTGTCTCTTCTGATGACTCTCTCCTTTAAACAACAGCCCAGTTGTACCCAATATCCACATTTAGAACAACTTCCCTTGTAAAAAAAGAAATGTAAGGCCTCTTTTTCAGTTCTTTGGGTTCAAAGCGTCCACTAATACAAAACTTTTCTTCATGAGGTACTGACATGATGTTAAACTTGCTCCATTCAGCTTGTTTTTTTTTTTCCCCATTAAATGTTTGCTCTGTGATACAAGTACTTTAATTGTTCTGTAACATGGAAAACTGATATGACATTATAAAGATGAATGATTGAGAGCAGATTCATGAATATAAAAAAAATTAACATAATATTTTAGCAAGTTTAACTTGATGACAAAAGAGTCTGTCTTCTGTAAAGTGTAGCTCTCAGATTGCTCAGTATGCTGGCTATCTTGAACTTCTGGTCTCTCAGCATATATTTGTAACATCCTTTATGCATTAAAACTAAAAGGTAATACAACACCGCTGATAACAGTTGTTTAAAAAAAACTTTAGCTATCAATCTTAATTACTGGTATAGGGTTTTATTTTGACAATTTTGCAGATGTAAGATCTTATGCCATTAAATTTCATTTACTGTAATTGTTTTATTCCTCTTCTTACTCTTGTAAAGGGCCTTAGAGAAATTTGTTTTATATAAGGCCTATATAAAATTTATTATTTTATTTATGTCCGACATACACATGTGCACGTTCATTCTTCTACCATAATCTTCATACACCCCAAGCAGTACATCTTTTTCTAAAGCAGCACTCTCTTATTGTAGGTTTACTCGCTGTCTCCAGATCTGTGGTCCGATCTTAGCCATTATCTTTCATTATCCTGGGATTTCTTACGGGACAAAACATACCTCATATGGACCAGTATGGTCCAATTATTTTTAACATCCTGGAAATGGATTGAAACAGAAGTTTTATTGTAAGTACATGTATATATATATTTCAGTTTAGAGTTGACTGTAAATACAATCTTAATTCATATACATGTATTTTGAAACTTTAACAAACTAAGCATGTACCCTTTTCTCTTCACATAACCATTTTGTTTGGGTGTATGTACATCTATAAATGTTGATAATTTCAAAACAGTAGTACTTGATTAAATTTTGAAGTAGAAGACAACTCATACTGTTTTGTTATTTATTTTTCAGAGGTCAATATACTCCAGATGTTCTGCAACAGTTTTTTCGGACTGCAATATCTTTTGTTCAAAGTTCAACAATTTCTTTTACACAATGGTGCTCAAATTTATTTCAAACTTCACAAGGGAAATAACTCTGTCTCTGGAAGGAAAACACTGAGAATCTCAGGATACGCATAGCTTTTACAGAGCATATAGTATAAACAAAATTTATTGAAATTGATACATGTAGAAGACCTTTGTGGTATTGTGATAATATCCTAATGCTATAATTAAAAAGTTGTTTGTTTGCCCTTGCCCAGCCAAGAAATATTTCTCTGATGCAGAAATTTTTTCATGCTGTTTTTATCACAATTTGAATTTCCTAATTAAATCTCAAATTATCTAGAGATACATGTCACATTTTCATCAATAAACAAGTTGTGTTTGCTATTACCTAGCCACCTAGAATTTTTATATAGAATCATCAGAGGGCAAACAAAGATATTTTAAAAGTGGCCTTAGATTTGAACTCTACATGTTTGAGCTTGGTTGTATGCTTATGAATAATTAATATTAAACCCACCCTAACATTATTTAAGTTTCACCAAATGTCTCATTCTTAAGAATAAAAGAGAAATATTTTTTTTGTATTACAGTACACTGTTGATTTAGTTAAATATTAGTCATGAAAGAGCAAAGAAGAATAAAATTGTTATTCTACTGTGATCTTTTGTTGTGTAATTATTCCGTCACAGTAGGAAGGCTTGGGAGAGTAGAGTGTAAATCTCCATACATAAACATGTTGGGTCATCAGTCACTTAGGTGCACGTCAGTTGTTGTCTATAGTGTGCTAATGTTTTGAACATTTTCAGTCTTTTGTCAAAAATTATGTGGCCATGGTAAACCAAGATTGGAAGGGTGTGAATCTCATGGTCTCTTCCACCATGGAGTTTAGACCATATGCTCTGAAAATATTTCGGTCTTTAAAAATCTTCACAACCAGTATTTATGGGCATTTTACAAACAAACTGCATTATGCTGTTACAGTGAAAACTCTACATAAATTGTGAAATTTATGGTCCTTGACTTGGACTTGAGGGTCGGGGTGGAGTTATATATATCAAGTGCTGAAAATGCATAAAATTTTCAAAAATAATCTTACTGGTGAAAATCTAATAAAATTAATTTAGAAAAGTGGTCTTGTGATTTGAAGATGTCAAGAAATGGTCATCCCGAGGATGAAGTTCCCAAATGCATAATGAAGTTTAAGATGGATTTAAAGGGACTGATTCAAGATTTTCCCCAAAATTTTGTTTTTCACTTTTAATGATCAGAATCTATTGTCTAATGTATTTAAATGATTTCACATAAAAATCAAGTTTATACATCATTACAGAAGCTCATTTTAGAAAGTCTATTATTTGTTTTGTAAACAAAGATTGCGGTACGTTATGTTTACGAAATTTTCAAAAGAAATGGATATCGATCTAAGTTTATTATACAGGGTGATCTAAAACATGTTACACTTTTAAACTGTTATAAAATTTTAATACCTTAAGTTACAATTATGAAATTTACAACATATAACAAAAAGGATTTAAATTTTTTGTCAATGCATACATTTGTCACAGCTTCCTTATTAATCACCAAAAACTTTCTTCGGAATAACATATGTCATTTTACAACATATGTTCCAAATGACGTCCCTTTGTCTTTAACATTATTTGAACACGATTTCTGAAGTTTTTTACCACAGCTTTACATGTATTAACAGAGATTGATCTTATTTCTCGTGTAATTGCTGTTTTTAAGTCTTCTGTTGTTTGTGGGAAGGATAGTACACTCTGTCTTTTAGATAACCCCACAAGAAGAAATCAAGGGGGTTCAGATCGGGGGAGTGCGGTGGCCAAACATTTGCGGTACGATAAGAAATGTATTGATCACCAAACGTGTTGTCAAGCCACTGAAGAACACAACCTGCAGTGTGTGGCGTAGCACCGTCCTGTTGAAACCACACATTATCGAAATTTACAACTTTTCGTCTAAGAGCTGGTAGAAATTTTGATTTCATTAACTTTAAGTATCGTTCAGAATTTACCGTCACTGCATCGCCTTCGAAAAGGGCCAATTATTCCGCTTGAATTTAATGCAGCCCATACAGTAACTTTCTCACAGTGAAGAGGTTTTTCCACATAAAAATTGGGTTTTGTCAAATGAAATTTATATTATTACACTAGATGTTGACAAAATATCTTTGTAATTATGTTCCCCAAACAAAGTTTTGGAACATATTGTTTTTACTCTTTTTCTTATTAAGGTCTTCCGTCTCCTGCGGAAGACCTTACTATTATTGTTCGCGTTCTTCTTCATTATTATTATTATTAAGGTCTTCCGTCTCCTGCGGAAGACCTTACTATTATTGTTCGCGTTCTTCTTCTTCATTATTAAGGTCTTCCGTCTCCTGCGGAAGACCTTACTATTATTGTTCGCGTTCTTCTTCTTCATTATTATTATTATTTTTATTATTATTATTATTATTATTATTATTTTCCTTGGTAGTACACGCGTTTTTCTCAGCCATTTCTCGATCGATTTTCACGAAATTTTCAGGAAAGATGTCTTTTGGTGACGAGACTTTGCTTGCAAAATTTCGTGCTTGACGTCACTTCCGGTCAGGAGTTATCTCTCTTTTAGTGACTTTTTGAAGGGCCTTGTTGTCCACACATCTCCTCCGTTAGTTTTGAAGCTAGAGTCTTGAAATTTCTACACAAGATAGAGTAAACATTTTACAAGATTTGTGGGGGATTCGATTTTACCGGAGGCGATTTGCCTAAAGGCTCGCCTGGACCTGAAAAAATGGATGCCAAAATTTTTCGCCGATTTCGGCGATTTTTGACCTTTGATCTCCAATATCTTTTTTCTTGCAAATATTTTCTTAAGACATGTAGAACAAAAGTTGTGCACATTTACGACATCTTTTCGAAAATATCAAGATTTAGGGGCTAGCCCCTTAAATTAGGGATCTAGAAGGGCTCAAAGTCTAGATCAAATATCTCAAAAATCGTTAATATTTTGGTATAAGTCAAAGAACAAAAAATGTTCATCTCAACAATCCAAATCTATTCATATAAAAATTTAGGTCATATGTTACGTAATAAGGGATTTTAAGGGCCAAAACCATAAATTTTTTACCCCTTGTATCTCGAAAACGACAAATATTTTGAAAAGCAATAAAGAACAAAAGTTGTTCAGAATGATGATCTGAACAATATGCCTATTTCGTTTTTACCCTATGTGGCCCCGTTAGGGAGCTACAGTTTGGCCCCTAAAAATTACTTCTAGAAATAACTCGAGAACGGTAAAGAATTTCTAAATACTTGTTGAACAAAAAATGTTTGAAATGTCATGACCTTTCTTACGATATCAAGCAAAAGGGGCTGACCCTTTAAATTAGGGGCCCAGAAGGGTCCAAAGGTTTATGAGAATATCTCAGAAACTATTAATATTTTGTAATAAGTCATTGAAGCGGAAATGTTCATCTAAACGAGCTTGTTCTTATCAAATCAAAAAGTAGGTCATATGTTACGTAATAAGGGATTTTAAGGGCCAAAATCATAAATAATTGACGCCTCATATCTTGAAAACGACAAATATTTTGAAAAGCATTATTGAACAAAAGTTGTTCAGAATGATAATCTAAACAATATGTACATTTTGTTTTTTCCCTATGTGGCCCCGTTAGGGAGCTACAGTTTGGCCCCTAAATATTTCTTGTAGAGATAACTCGAGAACGGTAAAGAATTTCTAAATACTTGTTGAGCAAAAAATGTTTAAAATGACAAGGCCTTTCTTACGATATCAAGCAAAACGGGCTGGCCCTTTACATTAGGGGTTCAGAAGGGTCCAAATGTTTTTGAGAATATCTCAGAAACTATTAATATTTTATAATAAGTTGTAGAAGCGGAAATGTTCATCTCAACGAGCTTGATCTTATCAAATCAAAAAGTAGGTCATATGTTACGTAATTAGAGATTTTAAGGGCCAAAATCGTAAATATTTGACGCCTCATATCTTTAAAACGACATATTTTTTGAAAAGCATTATTGAACAAAAGTTGTTCAATGTGTCATAACCTATCGATCAATATCAAAAAATGGGTCTGTGGGCCTCATGGCTCGCCTGTAGAGTCGATTTTTGTCGATATCAGTCGATTTCAAAAACTTGTAACTGGTAAATATTTTGTAGGGACATATTGAACAAAAGTTGTTCAGTTTATCGAGATCTATCGATTGATATCAAGAAATAGGCCTATGGTCCTAATGGCTCGCCTGTAGAGTCGATTTTTTGTCGATATCGGTCGATCTCAATAACTTTTTACAGGTAAATATTTTGTAAAGACATATAGAACTAAAGTTGTTGAGTCTATAGAGGGCTAACAAATGACATCAAGAAATAAGCCCGCGGGCCTTATGGCTCGCCTGGAGAGTCGAATTTCACCGCAACTTTGCTTCAGAAGCTTATGATATGAAAAATTGATTATATCTAAAGTGTCTTAAAGTCGGAAACTAAATTGGGACTCATTTGTCTTTTCTTTTCTTTTTTTAACTCCGAGTGCATCAACAAATCGGACGGAAGACCTACTCGTTGCTCGCAACGAGATCATGTCTAGTTATTATTATTATTCTTTTTTTTTCTCCTTACCGATTTTGTGCAGAAGATTTCTCGGAGATGGCTGGATCGATTTGCTTCAAATTTTCAGGGTTGATGCGTTGCCATTTGAAGTTTATACCACCGTTTCAATTTTTGAAAAATCACTTCCGGTTGGAAGTTATTCCCCTTTTATCGATTTTCAGATGACCATTTTGTCCAGACAAAAACTCAAAAACGACATAAGCTAGAGTGCTGAAATTTTCAGTGATGTTAGACGACATGTCATAGTTGTGCACCTGGGTTTTAAAAATTTCCGGAAGTGCCTAGTATGGAAGCTCGGTAGGGGTCGAAAATGGAGTTTATAAAAGTGCCCAATTTTTTCCCACGTTTTAAATCATAACTTTTTACTCGTAAATATTTTGTTTAGACATATATAACAAAAGTTGTACAGTTTATTGAGATCTTTCGTGCCATATCAAGAAATGGACCCATGGGCCCCATGGCTCGCCTGAACCATTGAATTTCTGTTACAATGATTAACTTTTTTCTCACGAAACTTTTGATAAGACATGTAGAATAAAAGTTGTTCAGTTTTGCAAGATCTATCTAGTGATATCAAAAAATAGGCCTCCGGGCATCATAGCTCGCCTGAATAGTCCAATTTATATCACAGTTAATAACATTAATAACTTTTTTCTCGAGAAACTTTTGACAAGACATTTAGAACAAAAGTTGTTCAGTTTAGCAAGTGTTAACTAATGATGTGAAGAAATAGGCCTGCAGGTCTCATGGCTCACCTGAACAATTTGGTTATTGTTGCAATCTATAACATTTTTGTCAAGAAACTTTTAATAAGACATCTAGAACAAAAGTTGTTCAGTTTTGCAAGATCTTTCGAACAACATCATGAAAAACGCGAACGGGCCTCATGGCTCGCCTGAAAAGTTTGACTATTGTCACAATTACTAACTTTTTTCTTGAGAAACTTTTGATAAGGCATGTAGTACAAAAGTTGTTCAGTTTTGCAAGCGTTAACTAACGATGTTAAGAAATAGGCCTGCGGGTCTCATGGTTCACCTGAACAGTTGGGTTATTGTTGCAATCTATAACATTTTTGTCAAGAAACTTTTAATAAGCCATCTAGAACAAAAGTTGTTCAGTTTTGCAAGATCTTTCGAACAACATCATGAAAAAGGCAAACGGGCATCATGGCTCGCCTGAAAAGTTTGATTAATGTCACAATTACTAACCTTTTTCTCGAGAATCTTTTGATAAGACAAGTAGTACAAAAGTTGTTCAGGTTTGCAAGATCTTTCAAACGATATGAAGAAAAAGGCCCATGGGCCTTATGACTCGCCTTAACAGTCTCATAAATGTCGCAATCAATAACTTTTTTCTCAAGAAAATTTCCATAGGACATGTAGAACAAAATTTGTTCAGTTTTGCGAGGTATATCTAGAATGATATCAAAAAATAGGCCTCAGGGCGACATGACTCGCCTGATCAGTCGAATATGTATCGCAGTAAATAACATTATTAACTTTTTCTCGAAAAAAAGCTGACCACTTTAATTAGTTGCCGAGAGGGAGAGAGAGTCTTTAATTTATAACATTTAAATGACCAATAATTGTAAAACATTACCGAAACTAAATTGTATGTCTAGACAATATATTTGTATCGTTATTTATGAACGAAAATCTCAGTCAAATTCTTATCTCATCGCATCTAAAATTGGACGGAAGACCCACTCGTTGCTCGCAACGAGATCGCATCTAGTTAAGGTCTTCCGTCTCCTGCGGAAGACCTTACTATTATTGTTCGCGTTCTTCTTCTTCATTATTATTATTATTATTATTTTCCTTGGTAGTACACGCGTTTTTCTCAGCCATTTCTCGATCGATTTTCACGAAATTTTCAGGAAAGATGTCTTTTGGTGACGAGACTTTGCTTGCAAAATTTCGTGCTTGACGTCACTTCCGGTCAGGAGTTATCTCTCTTTTAGTGACTTTTTGAAGGGCCTTGTTGTCCACACATCTCCTCCGTTAGTTTTGAAGCTAGAGTCTTGAAATTTCTACACAAGATAGAGTAAACATTTTACAAGATTTGTGGGGGATTCGATTTTACCGGAGGCGATTTTCCTAAAGGCTCGCCTGGACCTGAAAAAATGGATGCCAAAAGTTTTCGCCGATTTCGGCGATTTTTGACCTTTGATCTCCAATATCTTTTTTCTTGCAAATATTTTCTTAAGACATGTAGAATAAAAGTTGTGCACATTTACGACATCTTTTCGAAAATGTCAAGATTTAGGGGCTAGCCCCTTAAATTAGGGATCTAGAAGGGCTCAAAGTCTAGATCAAATATCTCAAAAATCGTTAATATTTTGGTATAAGTCAAAGAACAAAAAATGTTCATCTCAACAATCCAAATCTATTCATATAAAAATTTAGGTCATATGTTACGTAATAAGGGATTTTAAGGGCCAAAACCATAAATTTTTTACCCCTTGTATCTCGAAAACGACAAATATTTTGAAAAGCAATAAAGAACAAAAGTTGTTCAGAATGATGATCTGAACAATATGCATATTTCGTTTTTACCCTATGTGGCCCCGTTAGGGAGCTACAGTTTGGCCCCTAAAAATTACTCCTAGAAATAACTCGAGAACGGTAAAGAATTTCTAAATACTTGTTGAACAAAAAATGTTTGAAATGTCATGACCTTTCTTACGATATCAAGCAAAAGGGGCTGACCCTTTAAATTAGGGGCCCAGAAGGGTCCAAAGGTTTATGAGAATATCTCGGAAACTATTAATATTTTGTAATAAGTCATTGAAGCGGAAATGTTCATCTAAACGAGCTTGTTCTTATCAAATCAAAAAGTAGGTCATATGTTACGTAATAAGGGATTTTAAGGGCCAAAATCATAAATAATTGACGCCTCATATCTTGAAAACGACAAATATTTTGAAAAGCATTATTGAATAAAAGTTGTTCAGAATGATAATCTAAACAATATGTACATTTCGTTTTTTCCCTATGTGGCCCCGTTAGGGAGCTACAGTTTGGCCCCTAAATATTTCTTGTAGAGATAACTCGAGAACGGTAAAGAATTTCTAAATACTTGTTGAGCAAAAAATGTTTAAAATGACAAGGCCTTTCTTACGATATCAAGCAAAACGGGCTGGCCCTTTAAATTAGGGGTTCAGAAGGGTCCAAATGTTTTTGAGAATATCTCAGAAACTATTAATATTTTATAATAAGTTGTAGAAGCGGAAATGTTCATGTCAACGAACTTGATCTTATCAAATCAAAAAATAGGTCATATGTTACGTAATTAGAGATTTTAAGGGCCAAAATCGTAAATATTTGACGCCTCATATCTTTAAAACGACATCTTTTTTGAAAAGCATTATTGAACAAAAGTTGTTCAATGTGTCATAACCTATCGATCAATATCAAAAAATGGGTCTGTGGGCCTCATGGCTCGCCTGTAGAGTCGATTTTTGTCGATATCAGTCGATTTCAAAAACTTGTAACTGGTAAATATTTTGTAAGGACATATTGAACAAAAGTTATTCAGTTTATCGAGATCTATCGATTGATATCAAGAAATAGGCCTATGGTCCTAATGGCTCGCCTGTAGAGTCGATTTTTTGTCGATATCGGTCGATCTCAATAACTTTTTACAAGTAAATATTTTGTAAAGACATATAGAACTAAAGTTGTTGAGTCTATAGAGGGCTAAAAAATGACATCAAGAAATAGGCCCGCGGGCCTTATGGCTCGCCTGGAGAGTCGAATTTCAAACGAATTTCACCGCAACTTTGCTTCAGAAGCTTATGATATGAAAAATTGATTATATCTAAAGTGTCTTCAAGTCGGAAACTAAATTGGGACTCATTTGTTTTTTGTTTTTTTTTTAACTCCGAGTGCATCAACAAATCGGACGGAAGACCTACTCGTTGCTCGCAACGAGATCGTGTCTAGTTATTAAGGTCTTCCGTCTCCTGCGGAAGACCTTACTATTATTGTTCGCGTTCTTCTTCTTCATTATTATTATTATTATTATTATTATTATTATTATTTTCCTTGGTAGTACACGCGTTTTTCTCAGCCATTTCTCGATCGATTTTCACGAAATTTTCAGGAAAGATGTCTTTTGGTGACGAGACTTTGCTTGCAAAATTTCGTGCTTGACGTCACTTCCGGTCAGGAGTTATCTCTCTTTTAGTGACTTTTTGAAGGACCTTGTTGTCCACGCATCTTTTCCGTTAGTTTTGAAGCTAGAGTCTTGAAATTTCTACACAAGATAGAGTAAACATTTTAGAAGATTTGTGGGGGATTCGATTTTACCGGAGGCGATTTGCCTAAAGGCTCGCCTGGACCTGAAAAAATGGATGCCAAAATTTTTCGCCGATTTCGGCGATTTTTGACCTTTGATCTCCAATATCTTTTTTCTTGCAAATATTTTCTTAAGACATGTAGAACAAAAGTTGTGCACATTTACGACATCTTTTCGAAAATATCAAGATTTAGGGGCTAGTCCCTTAAATTAGGGATCTAGAAGGGCTCAAAGTCTAGATCAAATATCTCAAAAATCGTTAATATTTTGGTATAAGTCAAAGAACAAAAAATGTTCATCTCAACAATCCAAATCTATTCATATAAAAATTTAGGTCATATGTTACGTAATAAGGGATTTTAAGGGCCAAAACCATAAATATTTTACCCCTTGTATCTCGAAAACGACAAATATTTTGAAAAGCAATCAAGAACAAAAGTTGTTCAGAATGATGATCTGAACAATATGCATATTTCGTTTTTACCCTATGTGGCCCCGTTAGGGAGCTACAGTTTGGCCCCTAAAAATTACTTCTAGAAATAACTCGAGAACGGTAAAGAATTTCTAAATACTTGTTGAACAAAAAATGTTTGAAATGTCATGACCTTTCTTACGATATCAAGCAAAAGGGGCTGACCCTTTAAATTAGGGGCCCAGAAGGGTCCAAAGGTTTATGAGAATATCTCGGAAACTATTAATATTTTGTAATAAGTCATTGAAGCGGAAATGTTCATCTAAACGAACTTGTTCTTATCAAATCAAAAAGTAGGTCATATGTTACGTAATAAGGGATTTTAAGGGCCAAAATCATGAATAATTGACGCCTCATATCTTGAAAACGACAAATATTTTGAAAAGCATTATTGAACAAAAGTTGTTCAGAATGATAATCTAAACAATATGTACATTTCGTTTTTCCCCTATGTGGCCCCGTTAGGGAGCTACAGTTTGGCCCCTAAATATTTCTTGTAGAGATAACTCGAGAACGGTAAAGAATTTCTAAATACTTGTTGAGCAAAAAATGTTTAAAATGACAAGGCCTTTCTTACGATATCAAGCAAAACGGGCTGGCCCTTTAAATTAGGGGTTCAGAAGGGTCCAAATGTTTTTGAGAATATCTCAGAAACTATTAATATTTTATAATAAGTTGTAGAAGCGGAAATGTTCATCTCAACGAGCTTGATCTTATCAAATCAAAAAGTAGGTCATATGTTACGTAATTAGAGATTTTAAGGGCCAACATCGTAAATATTTGACGCCTCATATCTTTAAAACGACATCTTTTTTGAAAAGCATTATTGAACAAAAGTTGTTCAATGTGTCATAACCTATCGATCAATATCAAAAAATGGGTCTGTGGGCCTCATGGCTCGCCTGTAGAGTCGATTTTTGTCGATATCAGTCGATTTCAAAAACTTGTAACTGGTAAATATTTTGTAAGGACATATTGAACAAAAGTTGTTCAGTTTATCGAGATCTATCGATTGATATCAAGAAATAGGCCTATGGTCCTAATGGCTCGCCTGTAGAGTCGATTTTTTGTCGACATCGGTCGATCTCAATAACTTTTTACAGGTAAATATTTTGTAAAGACATATAGAACTAAAGTTGTTGAGTCTATAGAGGGCTAACAAATGACATGAAGAAATAGGCCCGCGGGCCTTATGGCTCGCCTGGAGAGTCGAATTTCAAACGAATTTCACCGCAACTTTGCTTCAGAAGCTTATGATATGAAAAATTGATTATATCTAAAGTGTCTTAAAGTCGGAAACTAAATTGGGACTCATTTGTCTTTTTTTTTTTTTTTAACTCCGAGTGCATCAACAAATCGGACGGAAGACCTACTCGTTGCTCGCAACGAGATCGTGTCTAGTTATTATTATTCTTTTTCTCCAGTACTTTTTTGTCCGGTAGTGTTCTCAGAAACTACAAAAGGGATCGATATGAAACTTTCCAGGATGATAGTATAGCGTTTGTAGATGTGCATAGTGATAGTCATTTTGTTTGCACGTGCATGCACGCGCGCGCACATGCATTGCAATTTTGGTACAAAAAATGGAAAATCAGAATATTGAAGGAAGCGATATAAAACCTAAATAGGATGATAGTATATCATTTGTACATATGAAAAATAATAGTTATTTTGCCAGCACGCGCACGCATGCGCGTGCACGCGCATTACAAAATTTGTACGCTAACTTTGGAATCAGTCTAACTTTTTTATTGTTCATTGAAATGGCTTGAAATTCATATCATAGGTAGATATTGAGACCATTAACTGATTTACATGGTCAAAATTACCAATTTGCACGCGCATGCACGTGCGCTTCATTTTGATTGGATAATGCTAAAACGTTTGTAACTATCTTATTTATGAAGCGAATGAGATGATATTCACAGCATACGTAGACAATATGTGTATCTATATGTTGGTGTAACAAAAAATGCCAACGCACACGCGCATGCGCGTGCAACGTTTTTTAAATATTCAATTTTTAAAGGACGATAACGTTTTTGTTTTTCATCAAATTCTATTCATATTAGGGGTTTAGATGTATCTTGGTACTCCTTACAAATTGCTGTGGTTAGAATTACTGCTCAGCACGTGCATGCACGTGTGCTGATTTCTGATTGGACGATTTTAAAATCGCTATAACTTCCTTATATTTGGTGGAAACGTTATGAAATTCATACTGTGGGTATATGATACAAATGCCTGTTGAACGACATCAACAAAAATTCGGAATCATACACGCGTGCGCGTGTATGCACGTGCAACGCTTTCTTTCATTTCTTGGTACTGAAATGACCATATTGAACGTACTACATGTAATTAAAGGCTAAAATAAAATGATTTTTTCCTATAGATTCACAAGGACATCACTTTTTAATTGGGGGAGGTTTGGGGAACATCTGTAACGGTCCCCGTTACAATTAGAACTAGTTGCTTTTGTTTTGATAAAATTATAGATGATTAAAAGTGTAACGCATGTTTTGGGACACCCTGTATCTTTCATATTTCAAGCATTTTTCGAGTAAAATGCATCATTTAAAAGTTATAATTTGGCATAATTAGGATGCTTTATATTACAAAATTAACATTTCACTGGTTTGTTTCTATACATGAAAAGACTCCAGTCTTTGTGTACATAACACAGATTTAAGGCTAAAATATTGCTTTTATTCTTGCGTTCAGAAGTTCAAAATTTTGGCTGTCATCATTTAATTAGTTACATTTTTAATGTTTGACATTAAATATGAAAATTATTTTTTTCAAAAATCGTGAACCAGTCCCTTTAATGTACATAATGTATTTCATATTAGAAGTTCAACAACTTGTAATTTTCTCAAAAATTGAAGAAAATCAAAGTCCTTGCCACATGTACATCTTAAATACCCATTCAAACAAAATATGCATACAAACACTGTAAAATAAAAAGGTTCTCCATTAAAAACTGAAGAGTTGGACGAACAAACTACCCTCCAAATAAAATAAAATTTGAAATAAAGGGGCAAAACTCCTACAAGAGAGTCAAAATTTGCAAAATCATCTAAATTGACCCACAAAGCTACACAGCAAGTTTCAGCTTGATATGTGGCAGAAAAATGTAAATAGAAACAGAAAACCTTGAGATGTACAGATATCCTTTCCATGGCTGAAGCATAATAAAACGGATATAAAAACTGGGTTCATATAACCAAGAGTGATTTCACAAACAACTGCAACAAAAAGCACAGATGTCTTTAAAAAATGGGTTATTATATAGGGTGTTTTCTCATAGATTGGTCATGCATTTTGACTAAAACCCATGTTTAATTTGATTTTTATGCCCCCCTTTGAAAAAGAGGGGGCATATTGTTTTGCAACTGTCGGTCAGTCTGTAGACCATGTGTTGTCCGCTCAATATCTTTCGACTCCTTTGCTTGATAACAACCAAACTTGGTACAGGGGTTGCCCCTGAAGAGTAGATGATCCTTATTGATTTTCAGGTCACATGGTCAAAGGTCAAGGTCAAACTGCTGGTCTTTACCCCATGTGGTAGACCATGTGTTGTCCACTCAATAACTTTTGACCCCTATGCATGATAACTACCAAACTTGGTACAAGGGTTGCCCTTGGAGAGTAGATGATCCCTATTGACCTTCAGGTCACATGGTCAAAGCTCAAACCTCTGGTCTTAAGCCCATGTGTTGTCCGCTCAATATCTTTTGACCCCTTTGCTTGATAATAGCCAAAATTGATACAGAGGCTTTCCTTAGAGAGTAGATGATCCCTATGGATTTTCAGGTCACGTGGTCAAAGGTCAAGGTCAAACTGCTGGTCTTAACCCCATGTGGTAGACCATGAGTTGTCCGCTCAATATCTTGAGAACCATTCACTTGATTGTAATGATATTTCATATGTGGGTTGGTTATAAAAAGAAGAGGACCCCTATTGTTTTTCAGGTCAAAAGGTTAAAGGTCAAGGGTCAATCTACTCTGGACATAGGAATATACTGTCCGCTCAATATCTTGAGAACCCTTTGCTTGACAGACATCAGACTTGGTACACTGGTACATCATCAGGAGAAGATGACACCTATTGATTTTGAGGTCACATGGTCAAAGGTCAAGGGTCAAACTGGACATAGGAATATGTTGACCACTGAATGTCTCAAGAATCCTTTGCTTGACAGACATCAAACTTGGTACACTGGTACATCTTCAGGAAAAGATGACCCCTAATGATTTTGAGGTCACATGGTCAAAGGTCAAACTGGACATAGGAATATACTGTCTGTTCAATATATTGAGAACCCTTTGCTTGACAGACTTCAAACTTGGTACACTGGTACATCTTTAGGAAAAGATTACCCCTATTGAATTTGAGGTCACATAGTCAAAGGTCAAGGGTCAAACTGGACATAGGAATATACTGTCTGTTCAATATCTTGAGAACCCTTTGCTTGACAGACATCAAACTTGGTACACTGGTACATCTTCAGGAGTTGATGACCCCTATTGATTTTTAGGTCACATGGTCAATCCACTCTTGACATAGGAAGATATTGTCTGCTCAATATTTTGAATTGATGATACTACTCTCAATTAAATGATGTGTGTGTGTATAACCCTTTTCAATTTTGCACCATGGGGGCATTTGTGTTTTACAAACATCTCTTGTTTCATTAATATTGAATAGGAATATAGAATCTTACTTAGCTATCCTTGAAATATGTCTCGTTATGTATACATCGTCAAGTAAAATAATTTATCAATTTAAAGTTATTACTTAATACGCTTCATATTTAGATAATCGCATATTTGTACAAACTTGAAAAACCTACATTTAGATAATGATATAAAATTCTGCACATATGCATATCAATAAATTAAGGAATAGTTTTCCTCCTCAATCATCACTGTACTTGGAAAGTGTTAAAAATATTCTTACAAATACATATAAGGTAAGTGTGTGTTTCAAAACGTTATGGCATATCTGAACTTGCTAATTCCTTAAGAAATAAGACTCGTATGTTTAAGGCAACAAATCCATAATGTATAAAAATGTAAACTATAAAGGCAAAAATGAGGTACTATACAAAGTTGCACTGACTAAAATATTTTTACTCATGCATTGCATGTACGTTTTGGCTATAGAAATGCAGGTTTTTTATCTGTTGTATTAAACTACAGATGCCCATCATGAAATCGTCCTCAGCTACATGTATATGAACCAAGTTTTTCAGATCTATCTTTTTACAGTATGGCCAAGCAGAGTCATAAGTGCTCAGATGTTGAAAGGATATAGCTGTACCATAATACGTCCCATTTAAAGCTGTATGACCCGATGTTGATGTATTATTTTTGTACATAATTACTTTAAAGCAGATTAATTACTTTATAAAGTTATTAACTTTCCCTTAATTACATGTTGAAAACATCTGCATGTAAAAGAAAACAGTGCGAATATTATTTAGAAAGTAAATATAGTGGGTATATATATAAATCATCCCATATTTATACACAACCACCAGACAGTCAGAGTTTAACATTTATTTACATATCCAACTGAAAACTCATATTGATTACTAACATACATGCCTACATCAGAAGAACATACAATATGTACAAAACAACAAAAAATAAAATACAGTTTGGCGTTCTGGGGGCTTCTCATTCTTATAACTCCAATACTACATAACTATATGTACTCTACTCTACTCTACACTAACTCTAGTGAACTAGCCTTGGGCTGATCCCAGCAGGTCACGTACGACCATCTGGACTAAAACCACAACTAAGCAACTGGCTGATCCCAGTGAGCTACCCCGGGTTGATCCCAACGGGTCCAAAAGGAGTGATGACGCTCCGGGCTGATCCCAAGGAGCTACCCGCGACTGAATCTAGCGGGTTAATGAACACAAAACAAGCTCCGGGCTGATCCCAAGGAGCTGCCCGGGGTGATCCCAGCGGGCGAGAAAACAGACTGAAGCTCCGGGCTGATCCCAGGGAGCTGAATGAGCAAATCCCCATGCATGCAAAACTGAATGGAAATGAAGCTCCGGGCTGATCCCAGGGAGCTTACCCGGGGCTGATCCCAGCGGGTAACCAACAAACCCGAATACAAATCCAATGAAGCTCGAGCTGATCTGTGAGCTTAACCATGTATATACAGAGAAACATAGACGTGGCCGAGATTCCTGCCCGAATAACGTGTCAACCTAATATCTACAATATACCGCCTGCCAACATAATTCATATACAGGTTCTAATACAATACATGTACATATAAACAAATAATGTATGTAATAAGTAAATAATCCCTTGGGGGCAAAATTCCCCCAGGAATGAACGCTCCCTTGGGGGCAAAATTCCCCCAGGGATGAACGCCATGAACAAAAGGAATGAGGAGCCCCAATAAGAGAAGAGAGCCGGGGAAGTTGATGGGGAAGGTGGGTGGGTAGCTGCTGTTACTTTCAGTCTCCTACAAGGCTATACAATGAACTTAATCAGCATCCCCCTCTAGGCATCAATGCTCCCGGCTACTCTAATCTGATTGGTCATCTAATTACACTGACCAATACCAAATCTAATTTTAGAATCGATATGATAAATAAAAACAAAGCAACATCAAATATCCTAATTAAACATAGTTAGCTAAGTACAGGAAAAGGAAACCAACGTTGTGTATAAATAATAATTTAATAAATCAAATTTCAATTTATACACAACCACCAGACAGTCAGAGTTTAACATTTATTTACATATCCAACTGAAAACTCATATTGATTACTAACATACATGCCTACATCAGAAGAACATACAATATGTACAAAACAACAAAAAATAAAATACAGTTTGGCGTTCTGGGGGCTTCTCATTCTTATAACTCCAATACTACATAACTATATGTACTCTACTCTACTCTACACTAACTCTAGTGAACTAGCCTTGGGCTGATCCCAGCAGGTCACGTACGACCATCTGGACTAAAACCACAACTAAGCAACTGGCTGATCCCAGTGAGCTACCCCGGGTTGATCCCAACGGGTCCAAAAGGAGTGATGACGCTCCGGGCTGATCCCAAGGAGCTACCCGCGACTGAATCTAGCGGGTTAATGAACACAAAACAAGCTCCGGGCTGATCCCAAGGAGCTGCCCGGGGTGATCCCAGCGGGCGAGAAAACAGACTGAAGCTCCGGGCTGATCCCAGGGAGCTGAATGAGCAAATCCCCATGCATGCAAAACTGAATGGAAATGAAGCTCCGGGCTGATCCCAGGGAGCTTACCCGGGGCTGATCCCAGCGGGTAACCAACAAACCCGAATACAAATCCAATGAAGCTCGAGCTGATCTGTGAGCTTAACCATGTATATACAGAGAAACATAGACGTGGCCGAGATTCCTGCCCGAAAAACGTGTCAACCTAATATCTACAATATACCGCCTGCCAACATAATTCATATACAGGTTCTAATACAATACATGTACATATAAACAAATAATGTATGTAATAAGTAAATAATCCCTTGGGGGCAAAATTCCCCCAGGAATGAACGCCAAATGAACGAAAGGAATGAGTGAAGCCCCCAAGAACCGGTAGTCATGAAAAAAGAAAAAAAAAAAAAATTTTTAACATGTAATAATAATAGGCTCATGTACACAGTAGAAAAAAAAAAAAAAAAGAAACAACATATTACAAATATGACATTTGTACTTGTGCTTTTTGAACAGCCTCTACATCTGTTCTAATATATCTGTTGTAGCAGTCTGAAGACCAACGACCTAATTCTTTAATAACATGATCTTCAACACCAGCTGCAGCCGCTGCTGTAGCTGCACCTATCCTAAAAGAATGACCTGAAAATTTGTTATCATCATATCCAATCCGAAGGAGTATCTCTTTCAGTTGCAGAACAAAAGTGTCTCTTGGCATGGGTTTAAGGTTAAATTCATTGTCTACAAATAATGGCGATTTGCCAGTGTTTGAACTAAACAGAGATTTGCGAGCATCTAAATATGATATCATGGTGTACACCGGTTTAAAGTGGTCATTTTCAAAAATAACAATTTCAACACCTTTTGAAAATGGATCTGTTTTGGAGGTTCTTAATTTCAAAACAAAAGCACTTCCTCCTGGTTTAATATGTACATCTGAGATTTGTAAAAATTGTTCTACATTCTGAGATTTGCATGTGATTTCACCACATCTCAAAAAACCAAAAAATGCACATGAATACATACATTTTAACATGAGATCTACAAAAGGAGAAAAAACTCCCTGGTCTAAAACATTCCATATTTGTGCTAAAATTCTTGTAGTAATAGGAAAACGCTTGTGATGGACATTTGACTGTAATCTTTTAACACCTCTTAACACATAATGCAACTGATCGCATCCTTTCAAGACATCGCCCAATCCAGACTTAATATAGTGAAACCTAATGCCAGCAAGATATAATTTAATGGTGTCATGTTTCAATTTCAGCACCGATTTACAATGTGTCACAAAATAAACAAGGTCTGATTCTTGTATGAGAGGTAACCCATGCTTGGAGAACTTAGCACCATTCATAATCATAAAGTTCTGAAAACACTGTAAGGCTGAAGAATATGTCTTGCGAGTTGACTGGTTCAGTGAAGCTTCCCAAAGTCCCTGCAACTCCTGATCTAGTCTGTCATCATCACCGAATGATGCACGCAAGGCACTGGAAAGGGGTTGGCTTGGGGAGCTAAGGTTCGGAATCTCTGCATCTGGAAACGAGAGAGAGAGTCAGCAATACAGTTTTTTGTACCTTCAATATGCTTAGCATGAATGATATAATGGTTGCTAGCCGCGTGAAAAGTCAAAGTTCTCATAAGTTTCATTATGCTTTTAATTTTCGAACGTCCCTTGCATATAATATCTACGGTTGCTCTGTTATCACAATGAAACAAAATGCGCTTCCTTTTCCATTTATCGCCCCACAGAAGACATGCCATCACTATGGGGTAGAGTTCAAAGAAGGCCATTGATGTCTTCTCTTGCAAAATTTCTTTGGGAAAATATCCTAGAAACCAGTCATTCTGGTAAAATCCACCAAAGGAAGATGGGGTGGCATCCGTGAAAAGTTGAATATCTGCTGCATTCACAATGTCATCATTGATGAAAAAAGAAACGCCATTCCATGAACGAAGGAATTTAGCCCACATAGTGAGATCTGCTCGGCACATACTGTCTAACTGAATATGGTAATGTAATGGTTCTACAGTTGTGGATAGAGCGATAAGGTGTGAAATAAAAGATCGTCCTGGTAGGATTACTCTACATGCAAAGTTTAAGTGTCCAAGTAAACTAAGTAATTCCCTTTTTGTACAGGATTTGCGGTGCAGGAACGATTCCACTATTTCTGAGATGCGATCAATCTTGTCCTTAGGTAACCTTGCTATCATGTTGAAAGAATCCAAGTAGATACCCAAGTATTCCAATTCCGTATTTGGGCCTTCAGTCTTTTTAACCGACAGTGGAATCCCCAAGTCTTTGAAAAGGCTAAGCAGCTTTAGCTTAATTTCGGTAGCATTCGAGTCTGGAGGAACGACTACTAGGAAATCATCAAGTAGGTGTAGAATATTGGGCATTTGGTATTTGTGTGTAGCAATCCAGCACACTGCAAAGGACAAGCTATCAAAAATTTTGGGACTTGAACGACTTCCAAATACTAAACGTTTGTAAAAATAATATTGGTTTTCCCACTTAACACCATGAAAGGGCCACAATTGAAGGCAGATAGGCATTATTTTAAATGCATCTGTGATATCGGTTTTTATCAACATAGAATTCTTTCCACATTTTTTGATAAGCTGTATAGCATCGTCTATGGTCACATAGCTGAGAGAAAAGTCTTCTTTGTTGATCAAGTCATTCAAGCTAGGATTATCTAAGTCATTATGAGGCGCCGACATGTCCACGATGAGTCTCTTTTTCTTAGAATATTTACTAATTGCTATACCAATTGGATTTATACGGTAATGAGGAAAAGGAATATCTGTAAAGGGACCCAATAGGTAACCCTTGTCAACTTCCTGTTGTAGTAGTTCCGTTACACTGTTGGAATACTGAATCGCCGACTTGAGATTTTTACATTCAAAGTTATTGTTTGGAATATTTTTGAACCCCGTGTAAAAGCCACATCGTAATCCATTAATCAAATACTGTGTGAAATCCCTATCTGGGTGGTCTATCAGCAGATCTTGTAGTATATCTATCTGCACTGGTGTCGTTATTTCGAAGTCGAAATTTCCCTCTGTGGCTTCTGGTGAGTGGAGGCCCCAAAGAACTGGGGCCAACTGGAGTTTTTGTGCTTGGACAGTTAAGTTTGGAATGGTCTTCTTTGCATTCCAAGCAAATATGAGCATTCCTGCATCTGGCTAGTTGACAACCCCGTTGTCCATTGAAATTGTTGCAGATTTCTCTACCTGCGTGGAAGTTTCTCTTGCGCCCGTACGAATCGTTGCTGTCAGTGGGTCTTCTGTTGGCATTCAATGGACAGAATCCAGTCAGATGTAGGGTGCTGTTGCAAGCAGCACATGACTGGGGCTTTGAGTTGGCAAATATGTTGCAAAACAATGTATTGTTACGAATTGACCAATCCACTAAAATGTTGTTGAATTTCAGCTGAGCCGCGGCCATAAGGCTAAAATGGCGGTGATATTCGTAAAAACCTTTCCCAGGATAACGGGTGGCCATGTCCACTAAGTCTCTCTCATACAAATCTAATTCCGATCTTCGGTGAGGGTAGGCCTCACACATAACGTTCTTATAAATGCCGAAAGCTTGAATGAATTCCCCAATGGTCAGGAAACGTTGCAGTCTCTGGTCAGACTTGCCCTCTGGTGACTCAATGGGAGTGAAGTAGGGAATAAGAAGAGTGGCTAGGTTCACGTCCTTACCTGACACTATCTGCTGTCTCAGTTGTGGCGATATAGTCTCTACCAATGGTAATGATTCAGAAGCGTAGCCATAGGTCGTCCTCACATTGTTGAGCTGACCAGGTGATCCAGCAGCAGCCGAGACTTGACGCGATTGGAAAGCAGGGAAAGCGGAAGCCAGATCATAACCACGGCTTTCATTCGTCGGAGAAATGGGCAAAGAGTCTGTGGATACGTGTACTGTAGACAGACCCGCCGAAGTTGGAGGTTCGTTGTTACCGGTGGTCACCCGTGTTGCATTTCTTGCCGTTTCTGTCCGGAGAAGCGGTCTCCCTGCAACGGCATTGTCCGACTGAATATTAGCCTGAGCGGTAAGAGAATTCACTCTAGTGTTTAACGACACCACACTTTGTTGCAGCGATTGAACCGTTGATGTCAACTTTGACACCAAGTCTACCAACACTCTCTGTTCGCCATTGTTGTTTACTCGTTGCGTTGCATTGTGGGATGTGTCATTGTGGGACTGCGTAGGTCTATTTATAGGATTCTCATTCTCTTCAATCAAACGTATCAACACGGATCGGCGAGCATTGGTGGGAAAGTTAATACCGCGGGAATTCAGAGTTTCTCTCAAACGTGCCGAAGTCCAATTAGCAGGTAGTTCAGGATTGTACGGTACCGATCGATTAGATCGCTTAGGTCCCATGGCGGGAAAATAATGCACCAGTCACACAAACAAATACAACTCCCAGAATCTTCTATATATGTGGAAAACACTACATGAAAACGTCTCCAAGATGAATAGTAAGTTCCAATATGATCATTGAAAGGAATCACGATATAGATAAATGTTGAAAAGGCAAAAATAATAGCTGCTGTTACTTTCAGTCTCCTACAAGGCTATACAATGAACTTAATCAGCATCCCCCTCTAGGCATCAATGCTCCCGGCTACTCTAATCTGATTGGTCATCTAATTACACTGACCAATACCAAATCTAATTTTAGAATCGATATGATAAATAAAAACAAAGCAACATCAAATATCCTAATTAAACATAGTTAGCTAAGTACAGGAAAAGGAAACCAACGTTGTGTATAAATAATAATTTAATAAATCAAATTTCAAATAGACGTCTATAAATAGACCCACACACGTCAGGGGAATCCCAACATGATGTATGAACTCATACGCAACTGTCTAGTTTTAAGGCTGAAAGAGCGTAAAACAACGAATTACTAAGAGGTATTTGATAATTTTATTTCTATTAAACTTATGGTACGGTACTGTTATAACAAAATACACAGCTTTAAACAGATAAGACCACCGATGATCTGAAAGTTTGTGACACTTGAAATGGCAAAGTGACGCGGTTATTTGTAAACATCGATTTAAAATCAAATAATTTGGGTTAAAACAGGTGAAATAATTTATGACATGTCGTACAGCCTCATAACTACATATGTGCGATGATTTAATAGCGTTTTTACAAGATGGAAACAAATATTGTAATGCGGACCATACAGCTTTAAAGACAGGCTCATAATAAACTTTGATACTATTGAACAGGTCTTGTCACAATACAAACACTAAATATGAAGGTCCTGTATTACAGGTCCCTTTTTTTTTTTTTTTTTTTTTTTTTTTTTAAGAAAAATGGGTAAAATTTCAATGTTCAGGTCAAGAAATAAGAGATTCTGTATCATTTAAAAGGTCTTGTTACAATGAATAAACATGCTTTTCGCCAAATCCTTTTCTATTTGAGATTAAAACAAGTAGACTAATAAACTTTTTACATAAAAAAAAAGCAATCGTGTACATATACAAGTAACTTTATTTAACAACAAATAGACAATTAGATCTCCAATTCAGGAGAGCTGAGTGTGGTTTGGATTAAATTTGGTGAATTCTCCGAGCTGTTCAGAGAACCCTCTCGAATCTTTCCCAGTGGGTCTTTGTCTGATCGTTCATGTTTGTGCTTGTGCTTGTGTTTGTGTTTGTTTTTCTTCTTTTTCTTTTTGGCTTTATGAGCTTTGGAGTCTGTGGCAGACGACAAATCGGGAGCAGATGTTGATGATGGCAACAGTCCAGCAAATGACAGTGGAGCACTAGATTCTATCAAAATGGAAAATAGTTTCAATAAATCGTTCAAAATCAGCAGACATTCAAATTTCACCCAATCTCTGTTTTTTAAGACTAATGAATAATTGTATTATAGGAAATACTAGAAAAATAAAATTATGAAGTGGTATAAAACTGGAAGGCAAATGGGCATTCGCATCATAAGAATTTGCAATATGGATAATGGTAGCTGCACTTTAGTTTACTCTTTAATTCTAGTTTGTTCAAATACTGTAGCCGTATAACAGAGAATATTATTGCATGGGGTGGATAGTTGATCATCAAAATTAATGAGAACAATAATTAATTTGATGTGCACACCAATTAGATAATTGCATGCGATATTTCAATTGATGCTTGCATCAATTCAATTTTTTGCCCACAGTAATTAGATTGATGTGTGCATGAAGTCAATTATTGCTCGCAATAATTCAATTGATGTGTGCATCAAATCAATTATTGCCCACAATAATAATATTGAAGTGTGCACCAAATCAATTATTGCATTACTATCCAAATCTCCAACTAAGGGGGCATAAAAATTGGATTCCAAAATAGCTTCCTCTGGTTAAACTTCTGAATCAAATTGATAGGAATGAATACAACAATACAAGAATGAATATGCCCCAGCTGTTTATAGCATAGTTGTGAGGAAACATTCACCAAGTACTAACAATGACTGTGCAGTGTTCAAATTTAAAAAGAATTTTGTGATTATGTGAAACGTCGAATGTATGCTAGATGTCTTTGTAAGAATTGGCCATTTATTTTCAGCTTTGTAATTATTATCCATGTTCAATTTTGTTATAATGCTATAAGATGTATGTCTTTCACAATAAAGTTATTATTATTATTCAATCTTCACACATACAAATTTTCATTCATATAAATATACATACATTTACTTGTGCTTTGCTAGGACAGTAACAAACCTTAAATTTGCTAATTCATTGTATTGTAATTTTTGTAACACTAAAATGAACATGAGATTTGTTGTACAGCTACTGTAGGCTGACATGCAAGTACATGTACTTTAAACTTGACAATAACTTTCTAAATCTATTATCGAGGGGCGTGAAAACCTGGGGAGCAGATGGTAATTTCTCTGTAATTAAACAATAGAACAAAATTTCTGTGTGATTTCAGTGTTATACACAGTATCATATGATACAAACTAGACATTTATTATGGTAGTGTATTGAGTAAAAAATAACTGTTGCCAATCAATGCATCATGACATGTATTATGCATCGCCACAAATCACGCTTATTGTCTCAATTCACACTATGTCATGGTCATGCTTGTATGATTAAAAAAGACCTTGACTTTATGAATTTTATAAATTTTTTGGATGAAAAAAAACCTTACAGATCATTGTGTGGTTCATAGCAAAATAGCTGCAAAACTGTAGCTCTCTAAGAAAATATTGGGACAGATCAGAGATCTATGATTTGTCCCAATATTTTCTCAGAGAGCTACAGTTCTGCAGCTAATAGCAGAATAATCTGGGGATTGCCGATTGAGAAAAACTGACACAACAGCCAATCAAAATAAGTTTACTGATACAGAATTTGCAAGCATAGCCTGCTGCTAAGGTGGATTTATATATACATGTAGCTATATACTTGACTTGGTTCTAAAAGGATGATCTATGAGCATTTCTGTCTTATGATTTATAAACAAATACTACACATTTTATCTGTGGGTGCTGCCATTAAAATATTGAAATCTGACATTGTGACTGTTTGGTCAATGAAAGATTGTGTCATTTCATAAATATTCATGAAAATTGAGGGCTTCACTGATCATACAGCCACGATTTGAAGTAGGGTAGGTACTCCTGGACTCAGCAAGTGTGGCTAACAACGATGCATATTATGTGGATAGTGTACTGTTTCATCCCTATGGAAATGCAGAACCTTGGTGGCAATTCCGGAGAAGTTGATTCTGTCTCAGATAATCCTAGCCAATCAAAAACCATAGTGGCAGTATATCATCACTTCTTCACGACCACAAATAATCCTAGCCAATCAAAAACCGAAGTGGCAGTGTAACATCACTTGTTCACGACCACAAATAATCCTAGACAATCAAAAACCGTAGTGGCAGTATATCATCACTTCTTCACGACCATAGACAATCCTAACCAATCAAAAACCGTAGTACATTTGTAGAAGTGTAACATCACTTCTTCACGACCATAGACAATCCTAGCCAATCAAAAACTGTAGTAGCAGTGTAACATCACTTCTTCACGACCATAAATAATCCTAGCCAATCAAAAACCATAGTGGTAGTGTAACATCACTTCTTCACGACCATAGACAATCCTAGCCAATCAAAAACTGTAGTAACAGTGTAACATCACTTCTTCACGACCATAGACAATCCTAGCCAATCAAAACCTGTAGTAGCAGTGTAACATCACTTCTTCACGACCACAAATAATCCTAGTCAATCAAAAACCGTAGTGGCAGTGTAACATCACTTCTTCACGACCATAGACAATCCTAGCCAATCAAAAACCGTAGTACATTTGCAGCAGTGTAACATCACTTCTTCACGACCATAGACAATCCTAGCCAATCAAAAATCGTAGTACATTTGCAGCAGTGTAACATCACTTCTTCACAACCACAAATAATCCTAGCCAATCAAAAACCGTAGTGGCAGTGTAACATCACTTCTTCACGACCATAGACAATCCTAGCCAATCAAAAACCATAGTACATTTGCAGCAGTGTAACATCACTTCTTCACGACCATAGACAATCCTAACCAATTAAAAACCGTAGTGGTAGTATATCATCACTTCTTCACGACCATAGACAATCCTAGCCAATCAAAAACCGTAGTACATTTGCAGCAGTGTAACATCACTTCTTCACGACCATAGACAATCCTAACCAATTAAAAACCGTAGTGGTAGTATATCATCACTTCTTCACGACCATAGACAATCCTAGCCAATCAAAAACCGTAGTACATTTGCAGCAGTGTAACATCACTTCTTCACAACCATAGACAATCCTAGCCAATCAAAAACTGTAGTAGCAGTGTAACATCACTTCTTCACGACCACAAATAATCCTAGCCAATCAAAAACCGTAGTGGCAGTATATCATCACTTCTTCACGACCATAGACAATCCTAGCCAATCAAAAACTAGTACATTTGCAGCAGTGTAACATCACTTCTTCACGACCATAGACAATCCTAGCCAATCAAAAACTGTAGTGGTAGTGTGACATCACTTCCTCACAACCACTAGAAGGACCTCTGTGTCTTGTTCTATGATGCAATGTATATGTTGCTATTTCTGATGTTGTTGAGATAAGTTCATGCAAGACAGATAGACACACACACACACAGATCAGATAAAGTTTGATTAGATGAACTAATGCTGTGACGGTGAACACATTTTAGTTGCTTCCATAGTTACCAGATGCCATTGTTGTGGTTGTTGGTGATGATGACCCTTCGCTCAGCCTAGAGGAGGTATCTATGGTGATGGACAACTGAGGCTCTGCAATTGGTGGCTCTTGCTTGACCTTAAAAGTATCAAATACAAACTGAAATTTCTACCTGCTGAGTATTCTAAAGTTAATTAGAACTGGTAAATATCTTCATAAACAAGCAAGAATCAAATTGGAGCATGAATTACAAAACCTGAACATCTTCATGATTAGATAAATAGGGCACATCCTGATGTCAGTTTGGAGTACATAATTGTGTATTTATGAAACACTATGCTCAGTTTCATTAGCTACATGTAGTTCTTTTGGATACATTGGAGAAAATTTTGAATCCTCATCACAAATGAATAATATATTTACAAAGATACAGAGCTGTAAAATTATTATCTTAAATCAAATACATGTCCACATATTTACAACAAGACATTTTTGATAATCACTCTGCTTCCAACTATGAACATGTCCTATTGCGCAAAAACTTACCTTGACATAAATTTCACCTTTATCTGTTAAATAACTTTGAAATTAATCTTATAGTCTTTATCTTGCATAATTCAAATGTTATCATGACCAGGCTTGAATTGAGACCAAACAGACAGACCAAAAACAACACGTTCCTTACATTTGTCTTTGATCTTGAGGGCAGTATTACTAGATGCCCTCTGTGCAAACCAGGGGCACAACTGTGCAACGAATCCAAAATCACTTGTTACAAGCTGTTAAATTAAGAAGTACCCCAACAAATTTGAGGAATTCAGCAGCGTAAGCAGAAGTCGCTGATGACGGAGTGATAGGTGTTTTTGGCACTGTGACTTCCTGAGTCTCAGAGGCCTTTGAGGGCTCAGTTACCTGGGCTTCCATAGGTGTTTCTGAAGGCATCTGTTTAATGCAGAAAAAAACAAAATTCCTGTGCAAATTGTTAGTAGTGCATTGTACATTCACAGTACTCCAAAATGCTGAATAATATTTATAAGTATCTAAAAATTCACTTATGTTTAACATTCTGTAATTTTAACATATTAAATGTTAACTTTTTCATTTCTTGCCTCTGCTGGTTTTCAGCTACTCATTTTTGGACCAAAGAAAGACATAATAGTTAAAGAGTATTGAAATTATGATATTGTACTTCACGCTACCGCTATCATCCTTGATACATTGGGTGTACTTGATTTGTCTACACCGTTATACACCCAGTGTAGTCGGTTTACTCCTAATAATCAAGTGCAATTTGGTGTAATGTAGTCTATTCAATATGAACGTTCAGCAGCTGAGGAGATTCTCATTGGAGAATTAATGATTTTAATGAAAATAAAGTACAAAATGAATAATTACTAGAATTTAAGATTTTTATTTACAGAAATGTATTTTAATATGCATTCATGAATACCTACATACATCTGAAAAATGCCAGGTCACTCATACTCCAAAATATGTGTTGGTTTTTTGGTGCAAAACTTGTTTTTGATGATTGTACAAAATATCAAACATTTTCATTTTAAATTCTTGTAAATGACTATATAAGGTACACTGGATTATCCTATTTGATACTTTACAGCTAACAAAATAAGGGGAGAAAAATCTGAAAATTTTCAGCCCTATTGAATTTTTCAGTGCATTTACCAACACATGCTCTGTACAGGGTGTAGACAGTGTACACCAAAAGTGTACATCTTTGCATTTGATTACTGAATGGTGTACATTTTGTGGTTGGTGTACACAAATCCAGTGTGCCCACAATCTACATGCATACAAATAAATTCTTATTTTCGTTGCAGTTTGATTTTCGCCATTTTCATTGTAAGTCAAAACTGTGAAATTAAAACCGAATATAATCTTATCATAACATTTAAATAAAAAATATATTAAGACTGTAAATTCAAATACGTGAAAATTTAAATAAAAAATACTTGGACAAGAAACTGTGAAAATAAACGGGAGCAAATTGAAAATTGTTACAATAAGTTTTCGTGCAAGCTCACTAGGCTGGAAAGACGTCTATGCTACATTAGTTTGCCTATGGACTCTAAGACATGAAGACCTCAGATTTTTCACAATCCAATTCCACAGAATTTTGACCTTTCCTTTTAAAATGAATGACCGTCGTGACTTTGATAGCATTCTAATGATTCTCCTTCACCCATCTCTCTCACTATGATGGTCTTAGAGTACATGTTACCAATAATTCAGAATTCACATTCTTTGTGAGAAGATACAGTAATCTTGTAGTATACAAATAAATTTATGAATCATATTCTAGACTACCTGTTCATCATTAAATGTTGTATATAATTCAATCTTATTTTCTCTCCCCTTTGAAAACCAATTGAAAAATATCAGAATTCTTACTTTCTTTCTGTACTACACATATTAGATTTAGATTTCATTTTCAG
>NC_079167.1:56171200-56241200 GCF_947568905.1 Ostrea edulis
TGTTATCATTATACAATATTACCTTGTTCCTATTGTTATCATTATACAATATTACCTTGTTCCTACTGTTATCATTATACAATATTACCTTGTTCCTATTGTTATGATTATACAATATTACCTTGTTCCTATAATTATACAATATTACCTTGTTCCTATTGTTATCATTATACAATATTACCTTGTTCCTATAATTATACAAAATTACCTTGTTCCTATTGTTATCATTATACAATATTACCTTGTTCCTATTGTTATGATTATACAATATTACCTTGTTCCTATAATTATACAATATTACCTTGTTCCTATTGTTATCATTATACAATATTACCTTGTTCCTATTGTTATCATTATACAATATTACCTTGTTCCTATAATTATACAAAATTACCTTGTTCTTATTGTTATAATTATACAATATTACCTTGTTCCTATTGTTATCATTATACAAAATTACCTTGTTCCTATTGTTATGATTCTACAATATTACCTTGTTCCTATTGTTATCATTATACAATATTACCTTGTTCCTATTGTTATGATTCTACAATATTACCTTGTTCCTATTGTTATGATTCTACAATATTACCTTGTTCCTATTGTTATGATTCTACAATATTACCTTGTTCCTATTGTTATCATTATACAAAATTACCTTGTTCTTATTGTTATCATTATACAATATTACCTTGTTCCTATTGTTATCATTATACAATATTACCTTGTTCCTATAATTATACAAAATTACCTTGTTCTTATTGTTATAATTATACAATATTACCTTGTTCCTATTGTTATCATTATACAATATTACCTTGTTCCTATTGTTATCATTATACAAAATTACCTTGTTCTTATTGTTATAATTATACAATATTACCTTGTTCCTATTGTTATGATTCTACAATATTACCTTGTTCCTATTGTTATGATTCTACAATATTACCTTGTTCCTATTGTTATCATTATACAATATTACCTTGTTCCTATTGTTATCATTATACAATATTACCTTGTTCCTACTGCCATCATTATACAATATTACCTTGTTCCTACTGTTATCATTATACTTGAAGAGTTCCATGATGAATTTGAACACTTCTGGAGGACAAATAGTGTGGATGTTTCGGAGCATGGCCATGGCATTTGGAATAGTCTAAAATTGAAAATGTTTGAAAAGAATATGATCAAAAATATAAACACAGGTACCAATAAATGTAACTAATTCTGAGCAAAGAACCTAAACAAGTCCATGGGTCACAATGCTCACCTGAGTCAACTTGCTCCTAGAGACACTTGAAAAATTGGAACAATAAGTCAAGACCTGTCATTGGACAACTACATACACTACATGTTCCTGGGTGATTGTATATCATTTTGACAAACTAAGCATTTTGTTGCAACTGGAAAATTTCTTAGTACATGCTCTTTACAGTGGTCCAAACCTTTGCAAGGTGGAAGGGGGTATGGTTTGAACACAATTAAATCTAAACTACATGTACATGATGATCATTTACCGATAACCAATTTGTAGCCTTTTTTCCTTCAGAGTCAGGCAACAAAATTAAGGAGTAATACTCGCTAAATGCAAGTTAATAATTGAAATTGTAAGTGAAAAATCACAAGTGATCACAATTTTTTGCGAGTGAAGAAAAAACAATCTTTTTTCAAGATTTCCTCGGTTTATTGGCTGTACTTTGAAGTTTACAATAATTTTGTCTTGTACATAGAAACGCTTTACAGAATGATTATAAACATATTGAAAAAGTAAACGTGGGTCGAATAAATAACTAAGGCCAAGGTCATCTCAGTCAATGATGTCGAAGTACTTCAAGCATACTTCAGGCGTCTCAGAGACATCTGATTTAAATAGCAAACATGTTGATTTCGTCTGTGTTTAATCAACACATGAAAGTGCTAGTATCATCGCTTCAGGCGTGGTCCTGCTGTAGTCTATAGTCAAACACTTCGAGTTCGTGGGTTTTTTTTTAACTAGAATTTTTTAGATGAAATTTCCAAAAGTTTTGAATATATAGTTTGAATTGACGCTAACAGTCTTCAAGATTTCAAACCAAGTGATGTTGTAAATAGGTGGTAGATCTGTGGACAGCGAGTACACCACACAAGTGTACCCTATGACCCTCACCATGCACCATGTATGTTGTCCGATAATTCATTAAATGGTAAATGAAAGAACTCTCAATCCCATTTTTGTTATTGCACTTTAAAGATTTTCCCTATATTTTGATATAGAGACATGCTTGTTTTTTTTAAATTCCTGTAAAAAAGCAATCAATTGAAAAATGCTAGTAAAAGAGCTCAATTTTGCTAGTTGGAAAATAATCCACTAGCTAAAATTTGCTAGTAGTAAAGAAAGTTAATTTCGATTCCTGAGAGTTAGAATTTTAAAAAGATCTCTCCTAAATCTCTTATACTGGCTTAAACACAAGTGAATCCACAGTGCATGAGAATGTTTGTGTATTATTTTGAAAATCTGTAGCCCTATGGTTCCTGACAAGATTTATAAAGATTCTTCCAATACATGTAGATTACAACATTTGTGTTAACTTTCATAAATCTTAATTGTGGCATTAGCCCCCCCCCCCCCCCCCAAGGGTAATAGTCTTAACAAACTTGAATTGTCATTATATAAGAAAGCTTTAAACACACAATTTTTGGCTTTTCATGTCCATCAGTTCTTGAAAAAGGTTAATGAAAAGATTTTTTTAACAAAACACCCTAATTTTCACTGTTGCCATTTTCTAATTATCCTTCATTCAAAAAATTTAATTCCCTACAGTGATCATGCTTTGTGTTTCAAGTTTTAATAGCTGAAATAGGCCATTGTTTTCTAGAAGAAAATGAAAATGTGAATGTTGACTGACAAGTTTTAATAACTTGAATTAAACAACACAATTTTTTGCCTTCAACATCAATACCAATTAAAATGATTGCCATTTCCTCAAGAATGCTATGCAGTTGTTCAAAATGTGTGTATGAATCTTGATGTTCAGACAGAAATGAATGTAGAATGTAAATATAAAAATAAATTTCATTTTTAAAAATGTATGAGGGTATGAACTGCGACACTTCATGCCATCATACTTTTCATGAAGCATATTATGAAGTATGTGGTGTGAAGCGTCACAATCATACCATCATGTATTTTCAAAAATGAAATTTATCAAAGTAATAACAATTATGATGCAGGTTAAAAAAAAAAAAGTCTGAGTAAAATCAGTCATTTTTCTTGAAAATGTGACACACCTTCAACAAAAAGTAATTTTGGAAGTTGGAGAAGTTATTTTGTCTGATGATGGCTTGACAAGAATGAGATCCAAACATTTTTCTAAATATGGTCATCATGGCTGGGGGTCCTGCCCACACACCCACCATTGAATTGGCAACCTGTCAAAACAAAAAAATACTAAACGCACGATCGCAATAATTACATAAGGTCCTGCCCACACACCAACCATTGAATTGGCAAACTATCAAAACAAATAATACTAGACGCACGATCACAATAATTACATAAGGTTTATTCTTAAAGAAAAGAAAAATTGGTGGGTGAAGTGCACATGAATTTCAAATTTTTGGTCAACTGTATGTAGCATGTTCAGATATTGATGATGACTTGCATCCTTAGGATTCATGAAAATCAAGATACATTTCTGTCAGATGATTCACCACACAGTAATGACCTTAGCCAGACAGTGAGCTGCCTCCATTCTGATTCTGTAGAAGCAGTGGTCATCCTCTAATATGTCTGTCAGTGCCTTTCTGGTCCCTGCTGTAGGGTAATTCTCCAAAGCTCTGATGGCCTGTAAAAATCATTGTAAAGACAAGAGTGAAACTCTTTTACATTGATCATCTTAACAAAGAGGACCTACACATGTACTTGATTACGCTTCGTTCTCATCAATAATTAATGAGGTAATTTGATTGGGCACTCATAGTGCACCCTGAGCAAATTTGTCCAATCAACAAGACGCTTTCAGCCCAATTTCGGGATACAATTATTGTGAATTAAATTGATGCTACCTTTAAAAACAGAAGAGTTTCATTACTATAACGATTACTTTGATTGGACGATATTTTTTAAATATTTATTTATGAGAATGAGCGAGTAGGAATGAATGGACCCACAGGTGATGGAGAGAGCAATGAAGCGTAATCAACCGTGGGTTTCCGACGATGGTCCTTATAATGAATTCACCGGAACTGTTCTATCGACCAAGTACCACAGAATAATGAAATGCATGTACTACAATAAATACAGACATGATGCTCCCTTCCTTTTTAGTGTATGTATTTTTAGTCATGAAATTTTTGCTCTTGAATACATCATTTCAAACCCAAATTTTCACATTTCTTTATTTTGTTTTTGTTGTATATATATATTATTACTACAGTAACTTGATCCGAAGAGTCGGATCACGTCGAGTTGACAGGCGTGGATCATCAGATCACACGAGACGCAAAGCGTCGAGTTTGATCTGATGATCCACGCCTGTCAACGAGACGTGATCCGACTCTTCGGATCAAGTTACTGTAGTAATGATAAATTTATTATATACCCCCTTCTGCCTTTTAAATCCACATTTATAAGATACTAAATGCAATCCAAATTATCAAAAACACAGACATACCATGAAATTATGTTTTGTGTACGCAGTTTCGTTTGTGACGCGGTCAATATTTTCCACAAATAACATTGCGTTGATGCATTGTTACGTCATTGTGATGGCATCAGTTTCAGAGGATACTGATACGGAATCAGAAAACCGGATCACACGCTGTGAAATCCACAGTATCTGAGAACGATACATTGATGGGTATATAATAAAAAACAGTATCATATACTGTAGATCAATTTTATTTTGTGAGAACTTATTTTCACATGGATAAAATGATGTATTTATTCACAAGACATAACTTTCGTGAATCATTATTTATTGTTTAAGTTTTCTATATGTTAGAGTTTATTTGTGAGAACTTAGATTCGCAAATGGCTAGAATTGAAAACATGTAATTAATGTTCTCAAAAACAAAATATGATTTACAGAAACTACATGTGGAGGATTCAAATTCAGGGCTATATCGATGTCTAAAAAAAACAACGAAAAGTAAACCCCACAAAAATACAGGATTTTTACAGAATTTCAAACTTGGTTTATCCTGTTGATTTCATGTTCACTATTACCTCTCTCTGAGCAACAACATCGCGTTCATATCTCAGCTGGTACTGCCACATGTAGTCGGGCTGTTCCCATGTCACATGACTTAACAGACTCATGTCAGGATCGACCCGAAGCCACAACACTGGAGAATCAGCACTGAGAATGACACAAAATAATTTCTGTATAATCCATCTACCAGTACAGTGTATCTGCCAATGGTAAAACTAAAGAAGAATGAATACCCGTCATTTTCCATCATTTCACTTCTTTATTGCTCCTTTGCAGTATGTAGCTATAGAAATGCAACAGTGTGTGCATGTGTAGGTTATTTTGACTGATTTAGTGCATGTGTAATGCTGATAAAAGCATTGAGTTCTTTGTCAAGTTTATGTGAGGGGATGCTCAGCTTTGCAGTGGTCTTGCTATACAGGTTCCAAAGTTCATAAGAAGAATATCAATTACCAAAGCTGGACTTTAAAAGACTACTAACTATCAGGGGTCAGTTAAGGGCATACATTATATTACTACCAGTATGTATAAATAACGAGCCTTTATAAATTTCTGTATCATTGCGTCATGGCCAGTAAAATAATCTTGTACCATTGATTTCTGTGTGACTAACTTTGTCTAAATGACTGTAGTCCTGGTTCTTGATACTTACAGTCAAACCTCGTTATTTCGAACACGATGGGACCAACAAAAAACTTGTTGCGGATAAAATACTTAAAGAATAAGTGGTTGGGACTTTAGAATCACTTTAAAATCTCCATGGTATTCAAGATATCGGTGTTCGAGATACCAAAGTTCCACTGTACTATGTTCATAAGCAACAGTTTGGACAAGTATGAGCTCCTAATTCTTCATTACTAAGCTACAGTCTGAACAAGAAGTTAGAAATAATACAACAAATCCTGACTTACTCCATTGCACTCAGATCCATATCCACTTCCTCCCCCGTCATCAGCGGAATCTTCTTTTTCTTGTTCCTGACGAATTCACATATAATATGCTAAATATCTCAGAGTGAAAAATCTGCTGAGGTTAGAAGATGTTCAGTGGTCAATAATACAAATAAAACAATAAAGTATTGTTCTCAGAAAACCTTGTATACTTGTGTTTCTTGATCAAAACAAAGAAGCTCCTTAACTTTTTAAAAGATACAAATTTTGTTGATCCTTGTACATCTTGTTTTATAGCATCAGTAATAATGAGGCTGATTATACAATCAATGAATACTGGGGTCTTAATCCAGAATTATTAAAATATCATTATCGTCAAGGAAATTACATGTACATGAAAAATACAGGTCTTCGGGTGCAAATTTCAAAACCAGCAACTTAAAACAAAATCAAATATAACCAAATATTAACACTAAGTGGATTCAAACAAAACATTTCAGAAAAAAACATCACATGAAAAAAAAAATGTCCTTCCTTTTACCTCCTAAACATTGCCCACATGGATACTACAATGTCAAGTCTGCAATCACTAAATATAGAATTGAGAAACATAAGTTCAAAAGTTACTATCAGCAAATGGTTTACTGGATTTAGGCAAATACCTTCTGCATTTAGAATGGCAAGTTATGTCAAATTTGGTCTTATTTTCCTCGATTTTGAAGTTATGGTTGAAAGAACCATCCAATTCTTGAATAGTAACAGTAAGTGGTCCCTGGAATAAAAGAAAAAAATATCATAAACACACACAAACACCTTGGTGTTGTGTACTGGGGAATATTTTTTTGTTTTTATTTTCACCTGTTGTAGATCAAAACATCTCACATTATACCAGTATAGAAATAAGCATGTGTCTGATATACAGTATTAAACCTGTTTATTATTTTTTTCTTTTAGGATGGTAGACAACTGGATGAGAGTCAATCAAAGCTTTAGCTTAGAACACATCATCTGACACCTCCTTACTCAGAGGCGAATTTCCTCGATACTTACCACATACTTGAGGGCCCCTTTGGCACCAAGATCTTGTTTCAGTTCTAGTTCCACCACATTCCTCTTTCTGTTGAACACAAAATTCCCAAAGAACCTAGCACACCCACTCTGAGATCTTACACAAAATTAAGGACCAACTGTGACAGACATATACATGTAGCAAAAAAATATTTATGCATCTACATTTAAGATTAAATCTCTATTTAATGTAGTTTCACATTATGGAACACTTTCAGCAAAGGATACACCCATAACTCCAAGAAAGGGGTAATGTCTTTTCCAGTAACTGTTGAAATAATCTTAAGGAACTGCAATTGAAAAATCAGACATCTTATAATGAAATTAAATGCAAACAATTACTTTGATGGGTTCAATCAAAAGAATCCTTTATACAAATTATTGAAATTTGGTACATGTGTACTACAGGTCTTTGTAAAAGATGTCCACAGGAAAATATTCATGTATGTCACATAAGCTTTCCATCTCAATCAACAATCATAATAGAGGCCCATAAGCCACATCGCTCATCTGAATCACTTTGGTCCTGCTGTTGTTCGGCTCCTGTTGTGATTTTTAAAGGTTTTTTATCAATCTTTATTCCCACAAAAAATTTTGATCACATATTGTGGCCCCAACCTAGCCCCAAAGAATCACAACTGAAAATGAATTCACATAACACAGAGATGCCTCAACACCAATATGACTAACATGACTTTGCTGTTCTGGCTTGAATTTCTCAACAAAAAAATCTTAAACTTAAGTTTGAGTTTTCTCTTATTTGAGCAGTCAAAATTTGAGTAAAATCTCAGACTTAAAAAAATCTTAAACTTAAGTTTGAGTTTTCTCTTATTTGAGCAGTCAGAATTTGAGTAAAATCTCAGACTTAAGTCCAAGTTTCGACTTGTTATTTTCGAGAAATCCAGGTGTGGACAAGACCAAGGTCACAATGTCATAGATCAGAGTATGAAATGAAAGATCTTGCCATAAGAAATCTATAAACAAAATATGAAAGTAGCTCAAAGTCACAGGATCTCACATCATTGCATCATATGAAATATACATGCCCTAGCTTAAATAGTTCAAGAGATATTTTTAAAGATTTTTCCAACATGTACAGTGAAACTTCTCCAAATCAGCCCCTAAGAAAACAGGTCCTCCCTGAATATCGGCTGATTTTTAAAGTCCCAGCAGAAATTCTTAACATTTCCTTACAAAGATTATCTCACAAAACCGGCCACCCCTGAAAACCCGACACCGACCACTTTTTAAAGAACATTTGTTAACAAACATGTGTAATTTACCCTTAAACAGATATTGGAGAACTTTCACTGTATTTGAATCCTCCTTACCCAGAAATGTGTTATGGCAAGTTTGATTGAAATTGGCCCAGCGGTTATGTAGATGTAAAAAAAAATGTTTACGGACAGATAGACAGGTGACGGACAAAATGTGATAAAAAAAGCTCACTTTAACCTTCAGCTCAGGTGAGCAAATAATGTAAATCCCATGTTTCAATGTTATTCAAAAACTGAAAATATTAGGCAAACAGCATCCTTACAGAGGTGGTGGAGAGGAGCAAATTCCCCCAAGTGTTGGCTGCCACTTTCTGTGCAGCTCCTGTTGTTGCCAGGGCTACCAACTTGTTAAAAACCTGCAGTAAATAAAGAAACTACTATTTTTCACATTCTATATTACATCCATCAAAAGAGAACAAGAAACATAATTCATTGACAAGTCATTCCTTTTTAATTTCATCTATTTACAGACCTGCAAAAATTTCATATTTTATATGTAATTTTGAAGAGAAAAAAATTGTATCAACTCTTTGGGGGAAAACAAATCGAATACTGCCACCCTACAGATCTGACAAAACCTGATAGACAAGGTAAATATCAAACTTCTAACACATCTGAAATGGTCAGATACTGGTGCCCCTTACTACTGGTTTGACCACTGACCTGTATGAGAAGCTGTTCACCAATCCTCTGCTCTAACATTCTGATCACTAACAGTGATTTTGATGTGAAGGCTTCCATGTAGCGTGGAGACACTGTGTGGGGATTTTTGATGGAGAAGTGATGATTGCAGTCCCGCTTTGTGGCATCTAGCAAAATTCCCCCCACTCTATTTTCATAGTCCTGGACAACTTTCAAATGCTGTCAGATCAAAATGTATAATAAAGAGGGAAAAAATTACATATTAGATGACAATAGTGGTAGTGGTATTGGTGATGATGACAATGATGGTGATGATGATGCCAATGATGGTGATGATGATGATGATAGTGGTGGTGATGGTTTGTGGTGGTGGAGCTAATGATGACAATGAATTTCACATATATAAGTTACATGTACATGACTAATGCAATTAACAGCTTTTCAAGATTATTAACAAGAGTACTGCAAACGGTACAACATAAGCCTGTTAGACTTTTAGTGCAATATCTGTATTCATGATGAGAAAAAAATCCAGTAACCTATTTGACATACTTTTAGCCCTAAAGTAGGTCGTTGTGTACAAATCAAGTTGAAAAGTAAACTGATTATGTATTTCTCTGAGAGGAAGGTTCTGACAAAATTTCAGGGCAATACCTGTATTCATAACATGGAAAAAAATCTGGAAAAGGTAAACAAGGTTTTGCTACTAAGAGATACTATGACCTTGACATTTGACCTTGAGAAGCAATAGGCATCCTCCACTTGGCGTGAGGTGTATATGTACCAAGTTTGACAGTCCTAGCCACAAGGGTTCGGTCTGTATCCTGCCTACAAGGTTTTCCTACTAAGTAATACTATGACCTTGACCTTTGACCTTGAAGAACAAAAGGCATCTCCACTTGGCATGAGGATTATATGTACAAAGTTTGAAGGTCCTAGTCCCAATAGTTCGGTTTGTATTCTGTCTACAAGGTTTTCCTATTCACTGATATAACCTTGACCTTTGACCTCTGAACTTGAAGAATAAACATTTTTCTCTCATCATGGTTTTCCTATCAACTGATACTATACCCTTGACCTTTGACCTTGAAAAACAATAGGCATCTTACTCTCATTATGGTGATTAAATATATCAAGTTGTAGGATCCTAGCTCCAATAGTTCGATTTGTATTCTGCCCACAATATTTTCCTACTAAATGATACTACAACCTTGACCTTTGACCATGAAAAACAATAGGAATCTTCCTCTCATTATGGTGATCAAATGTACCAAGTTGTAAGGTCCTGGAGCTTACAGTTCATTTTGCATTTTGCCTACAAGATATAGACAGACGGACAACGGTATAACATAATATGTCCTGTCTTCGACAGGCATATAAAAAATTATCTGAGCTTTCAAAAGTCATCAATTACATTTGAAATTCTGAATCTGTATTCATTGTTTCCAAATGTTTTCTTGATGAAAAGGCCACATAAATATCTTGAGATCCCCATTGGTAACCATGCATCAGACCTGTTAAAATATAATTCATAAAACAATTCTAATACCATATTTACCAAGGAATGACATTTGTAGCATCATTAAAATAAAAATAAGTTTCAAAGTATAATATATTTTGAAAGGACTGGATTCAATGTATTAAGGTGTAATTACCAAGTTTGCATGGTGATGAATGTTCCAAAGAATTGTTTAGCCACTGCCTCCGCCAGGACTGTTCTAGTGGCGATAGTCTGATCTATAATCCTGTTTGAGTGTAGTAGGTTTGTGCTGAAAACAAAAACATCAAAGCTTTCCTCACAGAAGAGACTTACAGGCCATAGTGCTCTATCCCAGTGATGACAGGACTCATCAGTTTCTTGACAAGTCACTACAACAACCAGGTAGGAATTTATATCTGATCAATGATCGATGGAAAATTGTTCCAAGAGAAGTGACTAACCAACCAGTAGTCATTATAAATAATACAGCCAATCATCCATGTTCAAGTTCTGATCAATGAAAATGAAACCTTAGCAAACACAACAGTCTCCAGGATTCATGCACACACAGGTAAGTTGCAACATAAATTGTCATAGTACTATATACAGTTTTTGAAATAACCATGCACCTGACCAACCGAGACACATAAATTTTGTCATGAGCGAACAAATTTCTTTGTAGACACGCCCAATCGGAAGCGTTAAAATTTCACACTAAATAAATTTAAATGTATAAAATCAATATATGCACCCAGGGGTGCTGAGCCGAGTTGCATGGGATACATTGTAAGTCAGGAATGATGTGGCATATCTATAATTGTGAAGAACTAATTTCAGTTTTAAACTTTTCGAGTTAGTGTCCAGAAACCATATTTGTCTGAAGTTTTCAATCTATTTTCGGTCACTGTGACCTTGACCTTTGACCTTTTTTCTCCAAAATCAATAGGGGCCTTGATTTCCTGGTATCCAACAATATATCCAAGTTTCATTTGATTCAAATTAAAAATTTTCGAGTTATCCTCATGAAACCAAAATTTGTTGGAATTTTAAATCTATTTTTGGTCACTGTGACCTTGACCTTTGACCTATTTTCTCAAAAATCGATAGGGGTCTTTCTAACCTGGTACATAACAATATCATTAAGTATCATTTGATTCGGATTTAAACTTTCTGAGTTATCATCCGGAAACCAAATTTTTCTGAAATTTTCATTCTATTTTCGGTCAATGTGACCTTGACGTTTCACCATTTTTCTCCAAAATTAATAGGGATCTTCCTTACCTGGTACCCAACAATATATCAAAGTTTCATTTGATTAGATTGTAAACTTTTCGAGTTATCATCCAGAAACCAATTGTTGACGCCCACCACCCGCCCGAATCACCAAACCAATTGCAACGAAGTTGAACTCGGCTAAAAATCTACATATATCGGTAACGAAGTTGTAAAAAGCCATGGGGCTTTATAAAATATATATGATCTGGATCAAGGTTATAGGAAGCTGAACATATATTGGCAAACTGAAAAACTTTGATATATATATATATTATTACTACAGTAACTTGATCCGAAGAGTCGGATCACATCGAGTTGATAGGCGTGGATCATCAGATCACACGAGACGCGAAGCGTCGAGTTTGATCTGATGATCCGCGCCTGTCAACGAGACGTGATCCAACTCTTCGGATCAAGTTACTGTAGTAATGATAAATTTATTATATACCCCCCTTATGCATTTTAAATCCACATTTATCAGATAATAAATGTAATCCAAATTATCAAAAACACAGACATACCAAGAAATTATGTTTTGTGTACGCAGTTTCGTTTGTGACGCGGTCAATATTTTCCACAAATAGCATTGCGTTGATGCATTGTGACGGCATCAGTTTCAGAGGATACTGATACGGAATCAGAAAACCACAGTGTGGTGATCCAGAAAACCGGATCACACGCTGTGAAATCCACTGTATCAAAGAACAATACATTGATGGGTATATAATTAGAAAGGTTCATTGAGCTAAATTAAAAGATGAATCATTAACACTTATGAAACACAAAAGACCACAGGCCCAAAATTTTACCCGAGTTATCTTACTGATACAGAAATAAAGACTCTAGTTTGAGAAACTAGTAGTGTAAATCTACGAATCCCCATTATGGGGGTTATTAAATGAAGACAGTAAATCGAATCTACATGTACATTACATAAAGGTGCCTGTAGGTCTTGAAAAGATATCGTTTAAAAATTTGACCTATATATATGTACTGTGGTTTCATAAAATTTTGTGGGTATCAAATTTCGTGGATGTTTTCGCTGATACATTCATGGAGAGCTACTCTATGTTCTACCTTCATGAGTTTTATAATTGTCATTCATTTAATACTGGATTTTTAAAATTGTCATTCGTCGCATTGTGCGGCAGGTCTGGGGGGATTTTAGGGGTATTTTGGGACATTTCTGGCCTGTCTTTCCCCCCATCTGTCAATCAAGATGGAGGGCATGTGTGGTTTATTGGGTGACTGAAGAATAAACCTTCAGGTGTTTATTGGGGGAAGAATAAACCCTCAGGTGTTAATATGTTTATTGGGGAAAGAATAAACCCTCAGGTGTTAATATGTTTATTGGGGAAAGAATACCCCTCATGTAAATTGGAGTCCACATGTGTCTGCCAGACCGGGGCCCCCTCCACCTCTTTTAATAGGAGGGTAGGCTTTCCTTGGAGTACTCAGTGTCAGCAGTACTATCAACCAGGGAGCAATTCTTTGGGAAACAGGGTAAACAGATATGTCAACCAATGCAACCTCTGTTCGCATGTCGTTTCTATACATGGGACTCCATTGGTACTTATGCCCAACACAAGGCCCCCGTTTTGCCCATTATGCACCTTGTATGTTGGTATCTCGGTTGTTCCCCCCAGACCTGGGTATTTAGTAAGCAATGCGGCCATTTATCTCCACTTTTCTGTTGTGTGCACAGGTTGTGTTCGGCTGGTAATGATATTCAATGATATCAATAAATGGGTAAATCAAGTTGGTGTTTTGGGTTTTGTTTCCACGGTAATGGTTTGAACCCAATATAGTGGAGGGAAGTTTGTGTATATTCCCCATTGTTTTTGCTATCAGTTGGCTAAGCCACTTCAGCCAAGAGTTTAGACGTCCCTAGGTGGGCATATCGACTGTTCAATTAACAGATATTGGTGTTCAATGAAAAGTGATGAAAAGCTTTGTATTCCTTATAGGAGTTATGAGATTGATCACTGTTCGTTATCTTCACCTTTTCATTGTATTGTTATGTAAAACTTGTAGCCCCTATTGTGTTGCCAGGGTTTAGGATGGTGGTGGTTTGGGGGGGGTGTAAATAAAAGTCTTCACAATGTAGTACATGCATTTTTTAACAAATCCTCACCTTAAGATAGACATGGTAGCATAAGACAATGATTCTACATAAGCCTCATCCACAAACACATGTTTATAGCAGGAGTAAGGGTATCTACTGGACAGCAGCTCCTCGTAAAACTCAAAAGCCTACAAAACAACCGATGTATTTGTGAAACAAAAAGCACAAATGATGGCCAGTCCTACCTCCTATCGACCGCTAATTAAAGACAGGTCAACTACAATATACCCCAAGTGCATGAAGTCAGAAAACATATAAAACAGGGTGTATGGTACAAAATATTTAACAGGGTGTATGGTACAAAATATTAAACAGGGTGTATGGTACAAAATATTAAACAGGGTGTATGGTACAAAATATTGAACAGGGTGTATGGTACAAAATATTAAACAGGGTGTATGGTACAAAATATTAAACAGGGTGTATGGTACAAAATATTAAACAGGGTGTATGGTACAAAATATTTAACCGGGTGTATGGTACAAAATATTAAACAGGGTGTATGGTACAAAATATTAAACAGGGTGTATGGTACAAAATATTTAACAGGGTGTATGGTACAAAATAGAGACCAAATCTTCGACAGGTTTTCTGTCAATTGAAAAATTTATATTTATTCATAAGTGATATATTGTTATTCAATGTCATTTTGAAGAACTCATATTTACGTGATGAATGTATCCTGTTGTGTGTTTAAGGATTTCTGTCAGGTGTGGTAAACAGAAGTGTGTCACTTCATGCATGTTGGGATCCACATAAATTTCATATGGCCTATAAATAAACAGCAAATAATTACAATTAATTAGATATCAAACGTTAATGACACAATACGAAGACAATGTAAATGGCACCAGAAGACATGAATCAATTAAAATCTATAAGACAAGCTTCTATAAACTCATTAACATACCCCATACTTCACTATGACTTCCTCAATTTTTAAAACTGTGATATTGTCTTTTACCTACCCAACAGCCATTCCAATGTTAGGTGCTGCAGTAGGAACTGACAGGAAATAGTGGAAAGTCTTTCGCTTTTTGTCAGAAGTGGATATTACCTCAATGAGGTCACCACAGGTCACTGCCGTCAGATCATTGTCAACTGTTACCTCAATTTTCCATGTGCATGGCTCAGAATATGTGTCCAGACATGGAAACCATAATCTAAATATTGCAGAAATATGTTGTTCATTTTCTCCCTTCCACTTATACTGTGAGTTTTATTTCTAAAAGGTACTAGTAATTTTTGCAATCTCCAAGTAATCAGTTTTGAGTCACAATTGTAGATTTTCTTCAACTCAAAGAATTTTTAAATTGGTGAAATCTCAAATTGTAGGATATACCGTACAGGTGGAACTTTTAGCTAGAAACAAATTTAGCAATTTTCCCATAAAAATTGTTATATATATTTAGCAAATAGCAAATTTATAATTCCAGGAAAGATGACACTATTACCTCAGATTTGGAATACATTGTTAGCGATATTCAATTTTAGCCATCTCAACACCCTCGCTAATAATGCCAGAATTGAATCCTCGCTAAAATTCTGCTAATACGGTATATGTGCATGACTGTATTTAATAAAATATATTTAAATGTATACCAAATATTTCATAACATTACAAAATTCATAATAAAAATTCTATATCACAAAACCCTTGCATTTTTTTCCTTCAGAAGCAAAATTTCACAAATGTCAGTAATAAGTGATTGTTCTAATTTGAAAATGAAACCCGGTATGTTTTGGATAAATTCTAGTATACATATACATGTACCTACCATAAAGACTGAAGAAAATTTGACTACCTTGAACAATTATTGAGACCTCCAGTGAATGCGTGAGCTGACTTTTCATTTACAGGTCCAGGTATATCAGGCACAACAAAATGTAGACCACCTCTTGGGTTTTCCAACGAAAACTCAATGCTTACGCGAAAGGGGCGTAACTCTACAACAACAATTCAATAAACTACATGTCAATAGACATAACACTAAATATATGTACAAAATTGATTCCATATCATCATCTGGCAGGAACATAACAAGGTTTATTTTACCTCTAAAGACTTTTTTCTATACAAATGCTTGGCAAATAAATCTGCTATTTCTTCTACTAATGAAGTTTCAAAACTATTTTCCCATGGATGAATAGTCTAGAAACTAAAATTATTTTTCAGAGTGGGACACATATCTGTTTACTGGATATTTAAACAATAGCAAGTTTTTTGTTCACCTTAACAGCAGCTATTTCCCTTATAGGCATATACATGTACATGAATTGTATTAATATTGTGATCAATATCAACACAAATTTTAGCACAACCATTTTACAACAGTCATTTCAAGAAATCAATATTCTGGAATCAACTCTATTTGATTAGGAAAAGTAATAGTAATTTCATGATAAATCAGCATTCCTTGTGTTTTCACCTGCAATATTCAAGTACATCTCTGGAGGCAAGCGAACCGTGATTTCTCCATTTCCATTGTCAGGGTCTACTGCAGACATGGCAGAAAAATGACAGTGTTGAAAGTAATCAAGATTTCTCCTGAAGAAGAACAAATTCGTACAAAAAATAGTTGACTTCATGATGTATCAATTTGGAGTTTATGATACATATCAAATGGCCATCATCAAAATTGATGCTATTAACCAACTTTTATTCCTGTGCAAAGAATATTGACAAAATTTGTGAGAACCAATTTCACTTGAATATTTGTCTCCATAAACAAGTCAATTTGTTTATGCATAAGGTGTATGTGTTGACTCAGTCAAGAATATTGCTGACAACATGTTCCTGTCAAATATTCACAAATAAAAGTTGGTTGACCTTCTGAAGTCCATAACACATTTTTTTTTTCAAAATGAAACTCCCTCTAAGAATGTGATAATTCTACGTACTGTTTTGCATCTCCCTGGCAGATTTCCATTGTTGGGTCATTGTAGAGAAATTTGGCCTCATGCTGATCATTTATTGATACGTGATAAATACCTGCTAAAGCTAAGGAAATCTCATATCCACCATTCTAGTTACATCAAAACCAGTAAAATCAATTTTACAAGGACATTGATGAAAGGTCATAAATAAAACAAGTTCATATCTTCATGTATTTCCATGACAAAAACATTGGAGATGTAAAATATTAGTTAGAGAAACTTTCACAAAAATTGTTAAGATTCATTTAATAGCACTGAATTCTCTAATAACCTTAATATCACACATTGGGGGGAAAAATTGTAGAGGATACGACACTGCTTGCTGTTTATCTTCACTCTTTTCAGATCCTGTCTCAAAGGATGGATGACAAGTTCAACATAACCCTGCAAAAATCATTTTTGTAAATCATAAATCAATTTTTAATACAAATAGTATAAAATTAATGAATGTTTTATAAGTAAGTAAATAGTAAACAAAGGCTCTATCATTTAAAACATTCAGAGATACCAGTATATGTTGTTTAAATACTATAATATTTCATGTTGATCAACAGCTTTATTGTGTGCTATTTCTACTCACAGACAATTCAATTGCAAGTTTAAATTTTGCCTGTATCTGGTTGCTGTCATAATGATATGGGGAGAAAATTTCAAATTCAATTTCTGATTATATGGCAGACTGCTGTATGTGATTTGATGTGTAGCACAATCAGAGCTGATGCACTATTTGGCATAATTATGATTTAGCACTTTGGATAATAGATAAACAAGGATTTTTATATTTCAGTGCAACCCTAAGGCGCTAAATTATGAATCCCACTAAAATAAGTCAACATACAGTATTTGAAGCAAGGAGACAAATTGCTTGACATCCAGGACTGGAGATGATTTTTTTTTTAAAATAGTGCATTTTTACTAGGACTATGTATTGGCCTGAGTTTTCAAATACAATACCATATTTGTACTAGCGATATAATATAATGATATTTTGGATTTATTTAACTCATTGAAATTTTCCACTGAAAGGATTAAAATCAACAACAAAATGGAAATATTGATTGATTTTTTAATTTTGGGGGGGGAGGGGGGGGGCATAACATTATTTATGGATCTGTTTTTAATATCCAATAACACAATTATCAAACTGAAAGATATCAAAATTCAATGTTTCTAAAGATTTCATTTTTAATTTGTTAGCAGCTGACAGTTTTCAAAGTTCAACCGTCAAAAATATCAATTATAGTACTCCGAATTAAAGTAGCCAATGACATCGTAGCAATAGTTTTGGATTTTTTTCATTATATCAAAGTTACCAAGTACTACACTAAGAACTCTGTCTGATGCCAATATTACAGCTTTTGAATGAGTGAAAACGTTATTGTCATTTATTTTTGTTCTCTCCCTGCATGAGCTTTACCACATAGGTGGTACATATTTCTCAAATATATTCAAATTTGGCCAAGTAGTATCTTTTAAGAAGTTGAAATTGTTCAATTGTTAACAAAACAGACGACAAAAAAGATCACTTGAAAATACTCACAATTAGGGACTTCTTCTCCAAATTAATTGCACGAATGCACAATGTCTGATGAGCTAAAAAAAAAAACCACTTTATAAGAAATTTAGCAACACAATCTTTTATATATATATTTTACATAGCAACGTCAAGAGTACTTGTAGGATTTCTTGTGCAAAGCTTAGGAAACACATGACTATAATGAATGAATTTACATAACAGCGAGTACGGTAAGTCAGTACTAAGCTCAGGCTCACAAGTTGTGAGCTCTAATAACTAAAGCACACAAAAAAGTTCAAGCTGAAGTTGAACATTTGTCTAGAAAAAACAACTGAAGCAGTGGTGGATCAAAACTTGGAGTTGAAGGATGAGTTTAGCATACACACATAAGATAAGGAAAATCAACCTTGCCACTTCAATTCATTACTGTACATATGTCTATTAGACATCAAATGATCATGATGATCGTGATCAACTTGATTAATTCTAGACTTGTGAATAAATTTCATTAAAATAACAACATCAAAAAACACTGAAAATTCTGTGAGCCGTATGGGCACCACTATTTTGTTCAACTATTGGTACCCTCCTCTGTCTCTGTAATAAATTCATAGATTGCTTCATCAGTTATTCAAGTTTTAAATTTGATTGCCAAAAATACAAGACTGACATGCAATTTGTAATTTAAACACTCAATTTGTTCAAAATGAATTGTATAATTATAATCATAACAGTATTTAGCAAATCATTATCATAGAAAACGGTAATACGACTAGTAAATAGATGAACAACTTCTGGAGTTTCCATAGATAAATATATAAGACTGCAATTATTCACCGAAAAATCCTTCGATAAAATAAATAAATTGTTTGGAAGTACCATAAAAAAATTTCATAAGCAGACAAGTTTTCTCATACTTTCATTTGTATTTGTTGTTGTTATGATGTCACAATGCACTGTTTACGTCAACTGCATTATTCATATTTCCCACATCAAATGAATAGGCGGATCAAATGCCTCAAGTTGTGTTGCAATATGTAAAATACATTTGATCATCTGTTTGCAAATGTACTGTAAAATCTAAACAAGCAATCTCAAACTGTAACATCACTTCCATCCCCTCAAGCCTCAGTGAACTCCTTTCCAGTTTCATAAAGCATAACTTGGATGTTACCGAACGTTGAGTCCCGGAGAAATTTCATGAATATGATAGTGAGAGAATATCTATATGTTTTGATTTACCCTACTTTACTGAATATAATGATTAGCACTTCTCTCGGTCCGAAGATCACATTGTTATACATATTAGAGGGTAAAGCCCTCTTACAGCCTTTGGGTATTTTGGTTATTCTAGTTACCCGCGTCTTTGGGCAGTGAGAGCAGAGCTCTCCCTCTAGGTTACACATATATGCATATTTAAAAGGAAAATATAGAGAATTAATGAAAATAAATTGTTGCATATTCTAACATTTCATCACTAATTAATAGGTGGATCACATGTCTAAAGTCCAGGGCTCGAAATTAACATATGCCCATCATTCCGTGACTGGTTAAAAGTCTGGTGGACTGACTGACATTTGTTTTAGTCAGTCCGATGGGACTGGTCAATTTTCTCAAACGTCATTTTGGAAAACATACTTATGAAATCTTAAACACACATTTGGCATTCCTTTGTAGATATCAGATGGACCAGATTAGTAAATAATTAATATAAATCACATATAAGTGTTACAATATCGTCTAAGGCATATCAAGTTAAATTCCGTTAATTTATCTTAAAAACATAAACAAAATATGTTTAATTATTGCTGAAAAACTCTGGTGAACTAGTAAATATTTCTGCGGACTGGTTGAAATTATACCTTATCGGTTCGATAAATTTATTTCATATAAATGAGAATTTTAATTAGCCATTGAAAAATTAGGCAGAATATTCTTTATTCTAAGTTTTAATGTATCCATTTGACTGCCTTCGTCGGATACCTGATATCCGACAATGTATGACTGCCAATTCCGACGGGAGTTCCCGAGTACTGTGACAGATTTTCTGGCTATGTACAGCTGATGTACCTATCATCGTCCCACACCCCACGATGACTCAACATATTCCAAAACTGCTGAGAAAGTTTTATTTGTTTGAATTAATTTTTCTAGACCGCACATCAGAATTCTCTGGCTACCAAAGTCGTCTGTGTGACTCGTCCATAACGCATGGCCTACAAAAACAGTCAGGGCATTAAGATTTTCGGACAGCTCCTTCAATAACTGGTCCAAACGAAGAATTCGTTCTTCCTCTGGATCCCAATTCCAACCATTACACGCAAGAAAGAGCCTTTACAGCGGTTAATTTCTCTTCCAATAAGTTGACAGTTTACATGTACTTTTGTTGCCATGCATGTTTCGAGGGAAAATTACGCTTATAAATTTTCAACTGAGTGTAAACAAGATTTCATTAACGGACAATGTATTTACTCATAATTAATCTGTTTAGCATAAAATTTATGTCCGTGTAAATTATACTCTAACAATCCACAATAATTATTTTAATCGTACTCATTCCTAAGTATAACATACTATATACTATTAATTCCTATGTAATTGTATGCAAAATTTACTACTAGGCCCTATTGTTGTGTGACTATCTCAAAATGAAAAAGTCAAAACAATTTCCCTCTCAAGCTGGATTGTGCGGTAAGCATCAAAAGATTGCATGGACACCTCGATCGCCAGATAAGATAGATAAGGTATACACAAAGACTAGTAACTAAATGTCCATCAATTTCTAGCATCCAATCTGAAGGTTAAATTCTCCTGATTGACAAGGATTCTCAGACCAGGTACATTTGAAGGCGGTGCTTATTTTCTCGGTCTTTAAACAGGTCCAGTCCAAAGACTATTTCTACCTATGTAGCTATTAATAGCTACCTAGGTATTCACACCTACTTAAAGCAGAGCTTTAGATAAGGTGCATATCAGCGTAAATACTCATTAAATTTTACCAAATACGCATTAAAGTTTAAAATCAGGCGTACAATTACGCATTCGTGAATGTAAATATGCTTTACATTCCTAAAGTAATGCGTAGAGGTAACTCAATACACAACTGTATAAGCCTAATTGTTATACTTCTTTCTTAAATAAACAGGTAGGGTGCGATCGAAAGCACATAAAAACTTTTATTATCAATCGTAAACGATTGACTAATGGCACAGAAAATGGTACCGGACAAACGATATATATTTCTTCTGTTAAACTTACTAAGTTTTTACTGAAATGTCGCTCCTGCAGCATTGTCTGGCTAACTATTTGAAAGTATTTGCAAGAATGGGAGTCACGCATTTATTTACCGACTTCCGTCACACATGCACTCGTTTTACACAGATGGAATAAAACCAATTCTTGGTTAACAGTACAAGGTGAGGAGAATCCGACAGTAATTTGCAGTGAAAACAAAGTGCAAAAATATATATGGGCAGTATTAGGTTCGTCTAAATTTTAACAAGAGTACCGCAAACGGTACATAATACGCCCATGAAATGCTTACATAGGGTGTTTTTCTTGTGCTATAATTTGTATAACTTTGCTTCTGGTAGTATCAGCCATCATGAGGCTATGACAAACTTTCATATCAACAAAGGGTATTAGCTTAAAAATTGAGATTTCCTCAAAATGGACCAAGTTCAACAACCTGCAATTTTTTCATAAATGGAAGAAAATCAAAATCCTTCACCAGATGCACATCTTCAGTACCTATACAAACACTCCACAAAATAAGAAGGTCCTCACTTGAAAACTGTGGGAGGAGTTGGGCAGACAAATTATGTACCCTTCATAGAATATTAATTTCTAAATAGACTAAGTTCAACAACCTGTAATTTTCTCAAAAATTGTAGAAAATCAAAATCCATCCCACATGCACATTTTCAATACCCATACAAACACTCCACAAAATAAGAAGGCTCTCACTTGAAAACTGTGGGAGGAGTAGGGTGGACAAATTATGTACCCTCCATATAATAATTATTTCCAAATAAAGGGGCAAAACTCCTGGAAAAAAGGTCGAAATGGATCAAAATTGCAGTATGATCCAAAGTGACCCACAAAGAAGCTACACAGCAAGTTTCAGCATGATCTGTGAAAGGGAAATGAAATTATAAAGAGAAAACCCCAAACGGACGGACGTACAGACGGGCGTATAAAAAATGCTATAGAAAGTCACAAAAACTTTAGACTTTGAAACTGATATTGTTTGGTTTAAAATGCTTTTAGTTTCTCGGTTATAACAGTTTGATTTACAATATGACAAATAGTTTTGTTGTTTGTTTGGTGTTTATGAAATTTTTTCAATACTGTACAATCACTGGGGATTCTTATCCATTTTGTTCTCAATTTATATGTTATATATTTATATATACAAAAACGTAGATACCAGGTCTTCAGAGGTGTACCGTCTTGCAAACCAGATGCGAAGGGAGAATGTTGATGTTGTGGGCGACAAACCAGTAAAGAATGATGCAGGTGAGATGTCATTGAACCAAGAAGCAAAGGAGAAAGCTTGGCTAGAGCACTATGAAAGGCTCCTAAATGTGGAATTTGAATGGGGCCCTGAACACCTCACCGATGAATCACCAGTGGAAGGGCCACCTGTCCCAATCTCAATTGATATGGTGAAAAAGGCCATCTCCAAGATGAAGTTGGGTAAAGCGGCAGGACCATCAGGAATAGTAGTGGAGATGATCAAAGCAGCAGGTGACACAGGTGTATCCATAATCCGTGACCTTGCATCCTCAATTGTCCGTGATGGCAAGGTCCCCACTGACTGGGAGCACAGTTTCATTGTCTGCCTCTACAAGGGCAAGGGTGATGCTCTGGACAGGGGCAACTACCGGGGACTCAAACTAACCAGCCTTATTAGGCAGTTGGTGACAATCGATGACTCCCAGTTTGGCTTCGTCCCTGACAGAGGTACAACTGATGCAATATTTGTTGTTGGGCAGCTGCAGGAAAAATATCTCGCAGTAAACAAACGGCTCTGTATGGCGTTCGTGGACCTCGAAAAGGCATTTGACCGTGTCCCTCGGAAGGTGATCTGATGGGCACTGCGAAAACTTGGTGTGGAAGAGTGGATTGTGCGTCTGGTGCAGGGGATGTATGCAAATGCCCGTAGCTGTGTCCACGTTGGTGATGGCTACAGTGAGGAGTTTGCTGTGAGGGTCAGAGTCCATCAGGGGTCAGTACTCAGCCCTCTGCTTTTCATCATCGTACTCGAGGCTCTTTCACGTGAATTTCGCACCGGTGTTCCCTGGGAGGATCTGTATGCAGATGACCTGGTTATCACTACTGACTCGTTGGATGAAGGCTTCTGACTTGGAAAGAGGCTATGGAAAGGAAAGGACTGAGAGTGAATGCAGGCAAAACCAAGATCATGATCTGCGGTACGGGTCTTGACCTACTTCAGGACTCGGGCAGCTTCCCATGTGCTTTCTGTCGTAAAGGTGTAGGCAACAATAGTATTTTCTGCAATGGCTGCAAGCACTGGGTGCACAAGAAATGCATTGGGCTCGTGCGCCTGTCTGTGGACCCTGACTTCAGATGTTCAAGATGCAGAGGAACTGCTCGCCCTCTTGACGGCGGGCCGCAGAGTGATATCCAAGTTGGTCTGGACAAGTTGGAGGTTGTAGGCTCCTTCTGCTACCTCGGAGACATGCTTTCCGCAGCTGGTGGCTGTGACCTTGCAGCCACTACGCGTGTGAAGACTGCTTGGAAGAAGTTCAGGGAGCTGCTACCAGTCCTGACATCACGCCACCTGTCGTATAAGACCCGTGGTCGAGTGTATAACACCTGTGTACAGAGCGCTATGCTCCATGCCAGTGAGACCTGGGCACTGACCAAGCCAAATCTTCATCGCCTACTACGCAATGACAGGGCCATGATAAGACAGATCGGTAACATCAAGCCTGAAGAAATGGCCACTGTAAGTTCAACTGAATTGCTGGGGCGGCTTGGCATCGACGACCTCGACCTCATCTTAAGGGAAAGGAGACTCCGCTGGTATGGCCACGTTGTCAGATCCAGCAGTGCAGTCAAGTGCGCTCTAAATATACAAGTTCCTGGGAGACATAGAGTTGGTCGGCCAATGCTATCTTGGAGAGAGCTGACGGAGAAAGATCGTAGAGAATGGAAGCTCTCTACTGCCGACCCTCAAGACCGGAAAAAATGGAGATCTGAGGTGAGATCTGCCATGCGTGCTGCCAGCCAGATACCTGGAAGGGGGCCCACTAGTGTGGACACTACCCGTGATACTGCACGGAAATAAAAAGGAACCGACAACAACAACATAGATTGAGAACAAAATGGATAAGAAGACCCTGTGGTACAATAAATGATTGTATGTTTACGGGTGAAAATTCTTTGTAGTTTTTTTTAATTTTTTTATTATAATAAAGTCTTCATTGTTATTGGGATTTTGAAATTTATTGTTGAGGTATTAAATTTTAATATGCCTGATACTCAGTCATATAATATCTGATTATACTGAGCAAAGCTCGGACGGGCCAAAGGCCCATCCGCGAAGCAAGGCTCTAAAGGTAACACGTATACGTCAAATAAAAATGAGAAAATCTGCAAATGAATACAGATAATCTCTATATATGTTCACTGAAAAATTTGTGATCCATATGGGCGCCGCCATTATGCTTTGTTCATTAGTTGCTTCTACAGTTATTCGTGTTTTAATTTTGAATGCCAAAAATATAAGACTAACGTGCAATTTGTAATTCAAACACCCAGTTTGTTAAAAATGAATGGTATAATTATTATTGTTACAGTCTTTAGCCAATCATCAAATAGAAAAACAGTAATACGACTAAATAGATGAACGAGTTCATGAGTTTCTTTAAATAAAAATATACGATATATTTACGCTTACTTTTTACCACTTTGAATTTATTGGTTAATTTTGTTTTGTTTTGACTGTCTTTTAAATTGCAAACAGGGTGTATTGTTGTTTATAATTGTTTGATTTGAAAGAGAAAAATGTCGAGGCTAAATGTGACGTCACAATGCATGATTTACGTCGGCTGGCGTTATATTCCCCGCTTTAAATGAATATGCGGATCCTGTAGAACTGTTATCCTTGTATATCCCCCTTAAATATTTAGATGTTATTGGGCGTTTAGTGCAAGGAAAATTTCATAAATAATATATATTTTGAAATGAATTATTGTTTATAATTGTTTGGTTTGAAAGACAAAGAAAAAAGTCGAGACTACATCTGACGTCACTATGCATGGTTTACGTCCGCTGGTGCTATATTCTCCGCGTTAAAGGAATAGGCGGATCCTGTAATTATCCTCATAGATATCCCCCTTTGATACTGGGCGTTTAGCGCAAGAGGAATTTCATAAATGATACATATTTTTAAATAAATTGTAATTTACCGTACTGAACAGAATTATGACTATCACTTGGGACACGCCAATGACCATATCATGCTTCACTCAGTCCAACGGTCACACCATATATATTATTTAGACTAAGTGATCAAATTCTGTATTAGTGGCAAACAGCAAAGATAATCAGTAAATTAAAAAACACTCTTTTGACTTTTTCTGAAAAGCAAAATACACATTGATTTGAAAATCAGGGGGTAAATACTCTTTGTGGTAAAAAAATATCTGGAGCTCTGCTTAAAGTAGCTACTTCTACTTACTTTTACCTGTTTTTAAAAATATAAATAAATAATACCGAGCAAAGCTCGGACGGGCCAAAGGCCCGTCCACGAAGCAAGGCTCTAAAGGTAACACGTATGTAAAAGAAAAAAGTCAAATTCAGCAAAAGAAAAAGAGATAATCTCTGTATACGTTCACTGAAATTTTCGTGATCCATATGGGCGCCGCCATTTATTTTTTCATTACCTGCTTCAACAGTTATTCGTGTTTTATTTTGAATGCCAATAATAGAAGACCCTGACGTGCAATTCGTAATTTAAACACTCAGTTTGTTCAAAGTGAATAGTATAATTATCATTATAACGGGTTTTAGCAAATAATTAAATATAAATCCGTAATACGACTAAATAAATGAACGAGTTCATGAGTTTCTTTGAATAAGAATATACGATAAAATTACGGTTACTTTTTTACCATTTTGAATTTATTGGTTAATTTTGTTTAGTTTTAACGGCCTTTTTCATTGCATACGGAATGTATTATTGTTGTTTATAATTGTTTACTTTGAAAAAGAGAAGTCGAGGCTAAATGTGACGTCACAATGCACAGTTGACGTCGCCTTGCGTTTTATTTCCCGCGTTCAATGAATAGGCGGATCATGTAAAACTGTTGTCCCCATATAAACTCCTTTAATATTGAGATGTTACTGGGTGTTTAGGGCAAGGAAATTTCATTCAAAATATATATTTTTAAATGAATCATAATCTACCGTACTTAACTGAATTATGATTACCACTCGGGACACGGAGTTACGTACATGCTTAGCTCGGTCCAACGGTTACACCGTATACATATTAATTAAGGTGCATCTTTTAAACAGGTTAGTCATTTTATGTATCATGTTTTGCATGTGCACGGCAAAATTCGGAGTGTAAATTTGAATACTTTGCGAGGGTGGAGAATGTAGAGGAAATGCATGAAAAATTGCATCTAAATCCTTTAATGTAAAAATGCATGAAGGTAAACTTTAAAATTAATACAGATTTTTAAGACATTCTAGACTTCTTATCACGTAGCTTTGATCCTAAGCTCCTAGAAAATGGAACTGAGCGTAGTTATTGATGCAAATTTGAAAGGTTTGAAAGTAATCATTTTTTGTGCAATATTTTTGTGGTATTCATCGTCAGTGTAAGTGAATCAAAAAATTTGGTACACACCATATTGCGCCTTTCCTCCATTTGGCCACGAAATGCAAATAAAGGAAAAAGTAGGTAAAAATAGCTACTTGGAGTAGGTTGAAATACCTAGGTAGCTATAAGTAGTTACGTAGGTAGAAATATTCTTTGGACTGGACCTGTTAAATACTATAAAATACCAATACTTTATACTTCGCCCTCAAATACGGTCACGCCATAAGACATATTATTCTTTGAGATAGTATATTGTGTCAAAGCACCATGAAGATTTGGAATAATTTTTTTACATACAAAAAGAAAAGTAGTCTAAGCAGAAAATAAAAATATTTGAAGCAAATTGCAAGATTAGTGACAATTACCCAATTTATAAGGCCTTGAAACATCAGATTTTCCTTCCTTCTTCATGTTTAAACTTTAGAAACAAAATAGTGCTGCCTAAGACATAATGACTCAAACAGAAACAGATGCATAAAGCTAATCTTTTGATTTTTTGTTAATTTCCCAAACATACATGGACATCGCCATTATTTATCTGAAACGGCATTTTCGGATTTTACGACTTCTCTGTATAAAATATGATTTATTTGCAAATATAATCAGGTTTTCTTTTCTTGTGATTAAAATAAAGTTTTTAAATGATCTAATTACCTTTATAATGATTATATTGTTATAAATAAATTTACGAAATCAAACAGTTTCTGGCTTTACTTATTGCGTCATCTTGGCTAATGCGCTGACAACTCAGCATATGAAAGACGGAATATACCTAATATTCACGCCGTTTTGAAACTTAAGAAAACTTAATCTAAAACATATACAAGGATTAAAGAAATGGCAAGTCCACGAACAAAAAGGGTTTTGAAGGACGTTCGACTAAGAGATGACAACAATGTAAGTTTAAACTTGTGACACTATTGAATGTTATTGAATTAAAGACAAGAGTTTTCACATAGACACACTGCAGTGATTTTAACTGAGCATGCTTTTGATTATGATTTTAGGTCGTCTTTAGCATTTTTACGAAGTTTTAAGCCTTTTGTATATCACTTTTCATTCACAAAGCTATAGATTAAAAGTTACACAGGTATATGATTCGATCAGCTGTTTTATTTAATATCCCAAAACATGTTTTATATATATATATATATTTTTGTATGTGTTTCCAATGTTTTCACGTTCGACATCTTTACCAACGGAAATGATGGCCATTTCCTCATGAATATGTGAACAATGTGCATATGAATATACAGGCCTGGGTAATCTCAGCGAAGACCTCAATCTTCCAAAGAGGCGTCAGTCCAGATATTTAGCCTCGACGATCTCGCTGAGATTAAGGCCTGGGCAAATACTTTCAAATCAATGTATAACATGATACCTAATCCGAGATTCTTCTGAATCTTACCCCTGCTTTTATGTTGTGACGTGTGCGGGGGAGAATCAGATCGGACTCCATATTGAAAAGTGGGAATTCAGCGACACCAGCTGGTGTCGCTGCTTTACCTACCTCTTACAACTTTCTTTCGCGAATCTATTTTCCAAGATGTGAGGTTTCAGTTATCGAAAGATTGTTCTACAAATAGATCATGATTAAGACAATGCTATCGCCGTTTAAATGATGGAATTTTTTGTGTTTATGTGCTGACGTCATGCACAAAGAAATTGAATGGCGAGGCGGCAACTTATTTCAAGTGATGCTTCATTTGTCAGTGTTGGGGACATTTAAAAGGCGATAGCATCACATTAATCATGATCTATTTGTAGAATAATCTTCCAATAACTGAATCCTCGCGTCATGGAAGATAGATCTGTGAAATAAAGTTTTAAGAGGTAGGTAAAGCAGCAACACCAGCTGATGTCGCTGAATTCCCACTGTTCAATATGGAGTCCGCTCTGACTCCCACACCCCCCCACCCCCACATCACAATATAAAAGCAGGGGTAAGAGTCAAAGGAATCTCAGATTACATGATACCTTGAAATCATGTCTATCTTATATAAGATACCCAGATTTATATAAGTGCAAAATATCTTGAAGACTAGATTGGCCAAGTCACCATGACCTATTTTCCTATTGTTATTTTGAATTATAAATTAGATAAGCTTAAGGGATCTTTTTCATTCCATTCATCAGCTCATTCATGTCGTCATGATCAGGGTTGAATGATTTTTTTCTGTGCATCCAAACTTCTTTTTAACCTTTTCCTCTTCATCAGACCAACTGGGGTCATAATCAATATCCAAAACTGCCATGTCCTCTAATCAGTGACCATCAAGGTGTTTCCTAGCTGGTTCCCTGCTTTTCTTTGTTTTAATTAATGGTGGATTGAATGTTTTATATTTGTATATCTGTGGAGACCTGTTTCCCCAATGTACTGTTTTTGGCAAACCTTGCAAGTCATGATACCTATATAACCATTACTGCTTTTACAAGACAAGATATCAAGTATTTTGTAATCATTTTGGGATTTTTCCACATGTAATCACAGTGATTCTGAAGGTCGGTCGGACATTGGTAAATGACCGGTAATTTTTGTTTTGGTCCAATCAATATCAGTTGTTGGCTGGACCAAGTGTCCGATAATTTTTTTTTTCAATGAAATACATGATTAGATAGATTTTCAATTTTTAGCATCATGTCCCAAGATTTATTCTGTTAATTAGTCATTGCAGACAGAAAACATGTAAATATTTATCTAACTTGCAATCATCTTCAATTCCCCTGATAGGGTGATAATACAATTGAGCAATATTCCGTGAAACTACAGACGTCTTTGAAGCGTTTGAATTAGGTAATAAATAACAGGTAAATAAAGCATTTAAACTATACTCTGATCAAGAAGTACTTGAACAGCATGGGCACATACGATTGAACAATTTGAATTTGAGTTATGCAAGTTGCTCGAGTTTAAAAAAAACAATAGGGGATTAATTTGTGTATAAAATTTTGGTCTGGTAAAATGTGTTTTGGTCTAGTAATATCTCAACCATTACTGGACCAAATGTCCTGTAGTATCGGAAGCACAGTAATCAACTTCTTTGTCCTGAGGAAGAGATGGGTCATCCTGAAAGTTTTCACTTTCATGTCATTACTTGATGAGCTTTCTTTGATAAAGATGTTGGTGAACATTTTAAAGTAGACCTGTAGACTTTTATCTAGAATTTTTCAATAGATCTTAGGAATGGAAAAAAAAAATTGGGGCTTTCACTTGAAAGATACTTATAAAAATGTTTTCTGTTTTTATCAACATAGAAATGCTTTGAATGCCATGCTCACAATCCCCAGTGGGTCAGTGTCAGCTATGGAATATGGATATGTCTAGAATGTTCAGGAAAACACAGAGGATTAGGTGTACACCTAAGGTAATGATCAAAGATTTTAGATATATCTTAACTATGATAAGAATATTGTGACTTGCATTCCTTTACCATAATGTCATTTTTAACCCTTTGAAAAGAGGCGTACAATTATTTTTAGTCATCAAATTTAAACTTACGGTGGTTTTATTATTATTCCATGAATACCAATTTTACATTGTTTTATTGATTGAGAAACACTATGAAATTAATTTTTGAAGGACATTTTTACTTTATATTAAAATGAAAGCATAGAAAAGAATAGCTTTGAATTTATTATAACCAATGAAATTGTATTTTGAAGACCTCCACCCTTTATTTTGACACCCATGAAAAATTCGTTTATCTGATGTCCATGTATTTAAAAAAGATGTATGGTTGTAAATTTTCAGTTTTGTAAGATCTGTATCAATGGATAAATGGAAAGATGCCGAGTTAGAGAAAATGAAAGCAGGAGGGAACAAAAAGGCACTGGAGTTTTTTCAATCCCAACCAGATTACTCAGATGGAATGTCTATACAAGAAAAATATAACTCTAAAGCTGCAGCTTTATTGAGAGACAAGGTAAAATTAAATGAAAGATGATAAGTGTAACTTTTATGAAAGGACCTAAAATGATTGGAGCTCTATTTGCCCATCAAAATCAACATTCTTGCTTTTCTTTCAAAATTAAGTATATTGTGTACAAATATTCCAAATGCAACTGAATTGTTAAATTCTGAATTTGATCAAATGAAGTAGAACTGAAATTATGTCATGAACATGATATTTCACTGTCATTTACAATATTTTGGTATAAAATTGCTATTTTTACAGTTTTTATACGCCTGTCAAAGACGGGACTAATTATGGTATGGTGTCGTCCGTCCGTCTGTCTGTCTGTCCAGACTGGACTGAGTATTTTGTGTACATGATTAAAATTGCGAATTAATTTTGTCAGTTTTTTTCTGCACATGACAGATATCCACAGAAGCGGAGGGAAAACCATGGAATATAGCAACATCTTCAGCAAAAAACTATGTAGCATATAAACCTCAGATCACCATGCCAAAATCATCCAGTTTTACTAAACAACACTCCAATGGTTATAACAACTTTGGCTCTGATGACAGTTACCAAGATAACTATCAGGATGCAGAGTTTTACAAGAGGTTATCCATACTTTCTAGTCTACTGTTATAAAAAAAAAAAATGGGGCTAAGATTTGAAATTTATTTTTTACCCTCATGTAGCTGACTGAAATGAATCTCCTTGGCTCAAAAAGTTTTATCATGTCTTTTTATCACAATTTTTTACTGATTTTATCTGGAATTTTGTACTAGGTATTCATGATGTTCATTTCTCTGTTTCTAGATTGGGTTTTGGGTTAGCAATTGAATGTTAACTTTTAAATCTTCAAAAAAAGTAAAGCTTATATATAAGAGGAGGGCAAACAAAGATATTTTCAAAGGTAGCAGCCTGTGAGGGTAAAAAAGACAAAAATTAAAACTTATGTTGAGCTGAGGATTATTCTAGGGCTGGATTCTTAAACAATTTCATGCTAACTAATCTTAATTGAATTTGAAGGGGAACATATATTTACTTTATATAGGAATGTATACAAGATATTCAATGTCAGTGGCTGTTAATTATTATGTTTACAGTGATGGCTTCAAAAAGAAGAGAGATGACTTCTTTGACCGACAACAAAGGGAAAATGCTTCAAGACCAGAGTAAGTTCAGAAAATTGACATTGCACATAGTGGTCTTCCTGTTATGAACGTGGAGGAGTGGTCATCCTTAGGGCTGAAACAATTCACCGAAATATCGATACTGTTCAATATAAACACTCGATTCATTGCCTCAATTTTCGGTTCGATACCTTTATTAATAATGATAATAGCCTTTATTTATCCAGGATAATACAAATTAGCATATAGCTAGTTTCCATTGTGGTCCTACAATCTGGTTGAACAGTAAAACACATCTGACAGGCTCAACCTGTAATTATCATTTCGACCTGCATGAAGGACAAAATAGCGTCAAATAACGTTCAGACTTGTTTGCCTTGAGTCTTACAAAAATGATAATGAACTTTTATCAGTTTAAACTACAGAGCCAACAGGCGTTGGTAATTTGGAAACATTTCACTTTTGAAATTATGATTGTGAATCCTGGTAATTAAATTTTTCTTCAATGTTATTATTGGTTTCTTCTGTAAATTGTATCGTAGTGAAAGTATTGAATCGTGGCATACCGTATTTTGCCGAATATAATACGCAGTGGTGTTTAATACGCACCCCCCACTTTGAGCCTAAAAGTTGGTGAAAAAACGCACTTCGGGTGTATAATACGCAGCAAAAATTTGGATCAAGCGGTAATCTTTATTTTATACTTAGTGTTAATTTTCACTTAATATTTTTGTAGAAATAATGAATTCTAAACAACGCACAATAATTTGCAAACTTTTTGAGATGAGGTCTACATCGCGGTAATCTTCAATGAGAATCTTCAGGGAAATATCAACCCAGACAAGCCTGTTCATTTCAGCAAAGCACGACATTTTGTAGCATTAAAGTCTTAACTGACTCGATATTTCTTTTGTTGAAACTTAAAATCAATCAAATAGCCGATGTTATAAAAATAAAATTAAACAATTAAACTATCGCTTATTTTACTGTAATCAACACACCATGGTAGGTACAAAGATGCAAATTATCAACTCCTCGTTAACTACGATGACTATTAAAATGTGTGAAAAAAAATTTTGTTAGGTATTTCTTTACCTTTTCTAACAAAAGCAGAGTGTACACAACAATGGCTTCGTAAAACACACGCTTTTACGCAAGAATAGTTATTTCAAAGATTCAAATTAGTATTTCATTAAAAATTAGGCCTATTCATAAAACTTACAGTAAACCAACTTTTAGCAAGTGACAAAATTATTTTCCAACAATTTTAGTACGTGACAAGGCATTATTGTGTACACATGCTTTCAATAATGGCGGCATGCGATGTAATGAATAGTCAGATCCAATGCAATTTGAAGGGGAAGTATCGTTTCCGCCCTAGTCATCTTTTGGGGAAAAGATCCTAGGAAGCAATTTCAATACGCAATTTCCGAGTTGCCCAATAGTTCTTTCCCTTTATGGAACTCTTACGCACAGTGAGACATAAAACATACTATCGTCCACATGTGGTGGGTACAAATGCTTATCGCTGCTTTCATATATTGCCTAAAGGCCGATTATCAGACATCATGCAACCATCCAAACTGCAGGGTCACAAAATATTAGTAGGTTTATTAGTATTTATAATAAAATAGCTCAAACAAAAATCGATAATCACCATTTTTCTTTGATTAAAATATCACTCATGCAGAGGAGGAAATTAAAAAATAACTTCATATTTAATTTAATGGCCTAATTCAAACAAATATTGTTCTTGATATGGTCAGTTTAATGTATACCAATAACAGATATAAACAAAATTTACACTCTCATTATTTTTATCCTTATTTACATAGCTAGTCTATAGTATGTGTATACATTTTGTACCCACCCAACAGAACACTGAACGTACCTCCATCACAGAAACATACGAACAAAGTGAGAAATCACCATTTTGGTTCTTAAAATAACGTAATTTGAAAACGCAAGGTGGAGTTTGCAACGAATCTTGATGACAGAAGATTTGTGTAGGCTTCATATATAGGCCTAATGTTTACTTTACAGCATAAAATCGACTTTTGAGTCACTCTGACAAAAAGTACCAGAAAGTTTAAATCTAAGCCTGACATCACACAAAATACATCATGTACCAGAAATACCTATCATATATAATTTGCAGTTTTTGCTTTTGTAAAAGTTTAAACTACATTATAACTTACCATAGCATGCAGCATTAATGCCAATTAAATCCAATACAGTAAAATGTAATCATTATGATGTGATGTCATCTGGTACATGTTGCAAGACATGATTCATTGATAGACAGATCAAACAATCCCCCCCCCCCAGAAAATTAAATTATTTCCTCCCCTAAAGAAAATTAAATTATTTTGGGGTATTCAAATAAAAAAATATGAAAAATTAATAATAGGTCTATATAACGTAAATTGAAGGTGTTCTTATGTATTGTGGATAGATATTGTCAAGTAGTTCTGGTTGTTATTTTCACACTGTAAAAATAACACTTGTTATTTTCACAGTGTAAAAATAACAACTGTGAAAATATTAATTTTTATTCAATGGATAAATTTCAGTATTTCATGTAATATTGAGTCAGAGCTCCAGATAATTTTTTACCACTAAGAGTATTTACCCCCTGATTTTCAAATCAATGAGTATTTTGCTTTTCAGAAAATTTCAAAAGTGTATTTTGTTAATCTACTGATTATATTTGCTCTTTTGCACAGAAGATGTAACCAGATAAATGATACTTCTTCCATTAAACTTTAACTTAAAGTTTATACTAAAAGGCCGTTTCAGCTATTTACAGGGACAATCCTTTGTAGTTCTTTTTATTAGAACTATTCATTGTCATTGGGAATTTGATATTTATCATTGATGCATTAAATTTGAATATGTCAGACACTCAGTCACATGATTAAGATCCAATTCTGTATATCATTCATCCACGATTGATAGTACAAGTTTTTTTCTGTGCTTTCGACCGCACATTAACTCTTTAAGAAAGAAAGTATTACAAGTAGGCCTATAGAATAGTGTTTTGAGTTAACTCTTCCAATTTTTCAAAATTGTGATTGTCATCAAAACGTATTTCATAGCGCTAAATATCATGTATGATCAAGCCCTGGGGTAACCTCAATTCATATGAATGGATAATTCATATTTATATCATACTACATATATCACAAATACGCGGACTAATACGCATTACTTTTAGAGTGTACAGCGTATTTACATTCGCTAATGCGTAATTGTACGCATGATTTTCAACTTAAATGCGTATTTGGTAAAATCTAATGAGTATTTAGGCTGATATGCACCTTATCTGGAGCTCTGATGAGTGTTATTCTGTATAATATTATATAATTTTCTAATTTCCTATTTAGAAATATGTCATTGCTACATGGGGATTGTCATGTACATTATCAAAATAATCACTGTCTTGCTATTAAATAGAGATTTTTGAAGATTTAACTTATTGTGTGGTCTTCATTACACTACAGAGTTTTTTCTGGGTTTTTTTTTTCAATTAAACATCTCAATTGCATTGGTAGAGGCTATGTCATGCATGCATATAGAGGAGGGTGCATAGGTCTTGCCACAGCTCCCTGAACTTGGTGGAAAATAGATATATTTGCCGATTTAAATGCTCTTTCAGTTGTAAAATATTAAGTTTTAGTCCCTAGTAGGTTGGACCCTCTGGATCTACACATGAAAATGTAGCTGTGTTCATCCTATTGATAGCACTGTCAAATATTATTCTCTAATGTGAAGAAACAAAAAATAGAATTCAACATGGAGATTATACATTGTAATATGTGCAACATTGGAAGTGATTTTCCCTTCCTATGCTCTGTGGGAAAAGCAATATTTTATCCATGATTTTTCAAAGTAATTGACAAGGAAAGAATAGGTTAAGTGTCAGATCCTATCCCAATTTTAATTTCTACAGCCAAAAAAAAAATCACTTTAACCTCATCGTATCATTAGTCATATAGGTAATTAAAATGAAATGACATATTAATAACATTGTACCTGAGCAGTTTTTCATTGCATGTGTGAATGTGCATTTTTCCACTAATAGTTGCAATATGATAATACATGTATTTTAAAGTTGCTCTATATATTTTGAATACAGTGATCTTCCACCTAGTCAAGGAGGAAAATATGTAGGATTTGGAAGCACTCCAGCCCCCCAGTCAAAGAATGATGATTTCTTCGACTCAACGCTGTCATCTCTATCCACAGTAAGAAGAAATAGTGTCATGTTTATTTAAGAAATGGATATCATTTTTGAAAATACATGAGGGTATGAACTAAGACACAGCACATCATCATACTTCATGAAGCATGTTAAAGTTTCATGAAAAGTATGCTAGCGTGAAGTGTTGCAGTTCATACCCTTATGTATTTTCAAATTTACATTTATGTTCTACTTCTTTCATTTCTGTCAGAATTTGCAGCAGTTGAAATAGATATGATGTATTTATCAGATTCATACACACAGTGTGCACAACTGCATCATTCATGAGGAATTTGCGATCATTGCACCCAACACAACAAGTTACGGAGGTTATAAAGTTTTTGACCTGTCAGTTCAGACATGAAGTCTTCAGAAATGATAAAAGGATGTTATGAGCATCAAGGTCAAAGGAACCAGGTCTGATAGGGACCTAGGATCTTTAGAATTGATGAGAGGATGATGGGACCTACAAACTAGTGCTAAGGTCAAGTGACTTCAATGATCTTGACCTCTGACTGTGATCATAAAACCTTGTATACCTGGTAACTTTAGAACCGGGACTGATAGAAACATGAGATCTTCAGAAGTGATGAGAGGATGTTGGGACCTACAAACTAGGATCAAGTTTTACTAAAGGAAACAAACAATTTTTTTTAAATTTTAAATCAAGGTCATTGTGATCTAGATTTTATTTTAGATAATATCAAAATTGGCATGGGTTTTGTGCAAGGGAGTTAATTAATGTGGGGGGATAGTACTCAGAAAAAGCCCACTTTTATACAGCCAGTGCTTCATTTGGGAAACCTTGTAATTGTCAGGTTATAATCATATCTTTTTTTCTAGAAGTTATGCCCCTTTTGAACTTAAAAGTTTGGCAAAAATATACTATTTGGTACTCCTCTGAAACTTTGTACTTAAAGAGATTCGCACCTGACATTTGGAGTAATGTCAATTTTTTGGAAAGTATATTTTTGATTTCTACATTGAAGAAGAGTTATGAAATTAAAAAGAAAAACTGGGGTTGCAACGCTTGTTATTGAGCTATAGTGTTCTAAACATGACCTTTTTGCACTTAAAATTTATTCAATTAAACTTGATTTTTCTGTTAGTGTCAACACAACATAAGTAACACAAATCAATCAATTCATAAAATAGATACATAATCATGTCCTCTAACAGTACAGATGAAAAAAGAAATTAATACTAGTAAAGGAAATAAATAATGACCTTTTTGCACTTGAGATACGAAAAACTTCATGATATCAAAATTGAGAGTTTAAAAGGACATATTAGGAATAATGTCAATTTCTAAAATTTTACATAATTTTCAAGGTTTGGTCTTCCAATTTAAAATGCAACTAAAACAAGTGGGGGTTGGAGATCAGATTTTTGAATTATTGGCAAAAATATTGAATTTTTATACAAAATTTCGAGTAAATTAATTAAAACTTTTTTAAGAATCGGTGTTCTGTTTGGAAAAATATATCAATTAAGTTAATAAATTACAACATTTGAACTAGTTCCAAGTCTCAACTACCTGTATCATAAATTATAAAACTGAAATACAAGTATAGGGGTATAAAAATAGACAATACATTGGATGAAACAGAAACTGAAATATCATGCAGAATTAGAACTTTTTGATTAGTGAATCCTTCCACCACAAAATATAGTCCCTGTCAAACCCTTTCAAAATTGACACAAAATATTTCAACTGGATAGGGTTCAGCAATAGATGTGTAATATATTTGCACCAATGGGATCAGTATTGGACTAGTGAATATTTAGTTGTAGCATCCTGCGCAGTTGTACTCAAAAGCTCAGGAGCTAACTTCCTCAATATGGACATGCTATGTAGTTGTCATATTCACTTGAAATTCTGATTTGATGTATTTTTGGGGAGTTATGCCCCTTTTGAATATAAAAGTTTGGCCAAAATACACTATTTAGTGCAATTTGCGTGTAACTGGTTTTAAGCCATTTGTGATTAAATATTTCTGTTCTAATATTTACACAATTCTACATTTCTAAAACTATTACATAAGACTTGAGTTGTGACATCTACCTTCTTACATGGATGAAAAGAGCCATAAGAAATTTGTTGTATTTTATGCAAAGCATTGCCATTCATTATTTATAGCGTTGTCATTCATTGTGGGGATTTAGGGTATGTGAGCTTGCTCACTTTTTCTTGCATTACAATTTGTAAAAATATCAGAGGCAAAGATATTGGAAATTTAATTCTTATACATCATTACTGCCTTTGATCGATCATAGGATTTGACTAGAGACATTGATACATAAATGTCAATGACATTAACATGATATAAACTTCAGATGCTCAACTAAGTTTATGACTGATATTAGAATTTCACTGTTCTGAAATTTCCAGTGTGTACAGGAGTGTAAAATGATTTAGTCCTGTTTTTAATTAACCTATTTTATATTCTGTAGGGCTGGTCATCATTTGCACTTGGAGCAACCAAGTTTGCCTCAGCTGCTTCTGAAAAGGTTTGTATGCAATCAATGATCAAAGAATTTTTGCAATAAGCCTCATTGCAAAATTGGGGTACTTTATATGACAGTTAACATGGAAAGGACTGTGTATAATATGGGCCCAATTTGGCCACCTAAGTGACTTCCAATTTTTTTTTTTAATAAAATTTATATTGATGAAGAATGGCCACAAAGCATTCTAATATATGATATAGAAAAATGCTAATGATATTAAGATCATAGATATATGAAATTTCTTGAAATTGTGATGAAGAAGTGCACATTTTTGTACCTTTTACTATGTGCAAATAGAGAGGGACTTGTGAATGAAATTCTTATAGTTCTTACAAATCTATCAGAGATAGATATCTCAGGTGGAATGTTAAATTTTGTTCTGCAATGCACTCATTGCTTTTTGAGATCAAAGAAAAATCATTAGATTTGATGTTTTCAGTTGAAAACAATGGCAGACAATAAAATGCTTCATATCTGATGTCGGATTGCCAAATATGGCATGCAACTGGTATCATGGACTGGGTTTTTTCTAACAAGATTGAATTTTGAAAAGAAAAAAAAATATCTGAATTCTTGTAGATTTCACAATATTTCATGTATTTTATGGGGTCAACTTAGGCATTTATCATATATTTTTCTTGACATATGTTGTTGATTAGTCTAATTCACTAGATAAGCCTTACATGTGGGTATTATTTCTTTGATATTGATATACGTGTGGTTTCTTGCAAGATACTGTATTTAAAACAACAGATACATGAAGGATCATTCATGCATCATTACATATCAAATGTTACATGTACTTATCAGCATGGAAAAATGTCCATGTTTACAGTACATTGTCAGACTTTACATCATTTGGATTTGGAGTGTTAGATATACATTAGATTGAATTTGGCTAAGAATAAATGTTCATAACCCAGTAGTTTTGTGATCCAATGAAAAAGAATTCATGGGAATGGAAATTTCATATTTCAATCCATTTTTCTTCTTTGGAATATTAAAAAAGCATCCCAAAAAAGTTTCCATTCATGGCCAGGTAAACTCTTTACTCTTCAACAAAAATTTAATTTCAACCTCCTTAGATATCTTATCATCTTAAACATAAATTAGATAAAAACTTTGTACGTATGACTTGTGAACGAGTAAACAAAATTTCATTATCTAACTCTGGAAAATTCAATTTTGATATATTTATTGATCAATTATTCTGTGGTACTAACCACATAAAAGAAATTGTTAATCCTGAAGATTTTAAATCAATGAATGTTTTATGCACAGGAAACAAAATTTATGTCTGGAGACTTTAAAGGGACATAGACACGACTTGAGCTGAAAATTTTCAAATTTTATATTTTCATTTTTAATGTTTAGAAAGCTTAACTAAGGTATTTCAAATAGTCTGTAAAAATTTTGATGTCAGTTGTCAAGGATGAATACTGTATCTTACTTGTAACTCAACAACTGCTATTCAAATTTTGGTTGACCATTAGAAATACTTTAGTTAAGCATTGTAAACAGTAAAAATAGAAAATTAAAATATGAAAATTGTCCCTTTAAGCCTTGGATGCTAGTTAGTAATAATGTCAATAGTTTGTCTTTTTACATGATTTTATTTGTACTGAGTCTATACCAACATGGCTATGTCAAGGAATGATAATTTGAAGAAAAGCAGACTCTCTGAAATATAATTACATTGATTTCCTTTTTATTGAAAGTAAATAAGCAGAGATCATTTTTCATTCATTGTCTGCTAGTTTACTGGTATATTTAAACTCTCCTTCTAAATTGGCTTAGTTTTATATTAAATGAAATTGGAAGTATTTCTAGAGATTGTAAGTAAGAAATAGTTGGATTTTTATGCAGTATCCATTGTATATTATGTACATGTATAATAAAACTTGTAATGTTTTTGTTAGGTGTCCACAGATGAAATTAATCTTGATTAACCCAAATCAGTTCTGACAGATCAGCCTGATCTAAAGCTTTGCATAATTCTTGATTCTTTAAACTTGGGGCCCCATTCACAAGACCAAGACCATTCAATTTACAAGCCCCATTCCTAAGGAGAGAAAAAATATACTTTTATTTTCTTCTTCTAGTAATGTACCTGGCTCCATAGTTAGTTATGAGAAATTAGTTTATATTGTGGTCCTATAATTGAAACATCTCTGCAGACAATATCTATTTAAAAATTAAATGTCTAGTTTGTTTGTATTATTGGGGTAATAAATAATTGAAACAAGAGGTAATTCACATAATCAGCAAGTCAATAATGCAGAAAATTCTCCAAACATCCAATGTTTATATATCCCCTTAATATACAGACAGGCTAGGCATTTATTACTTATACATGCTCATGGACAGATCAAGGATTTTTGCCAGAAGGGGAGGGGGAATCAAACTATAACAACCCTCTTAAAATGCTCTGGAGACCAAAAAAAAAAAACTACTTTCAAATTGCTACATTAAACTTTTTGTCATATGCTGGTGTTTTCTGGTATGAGGTATTGTTTAACCAAAGAGACTGGATTGAAATAATCTCTAGTTTACCTGTCTCTTAAATAATTTTACAATTTCTATTGGTCAATTTCTAATGATGAACGAAGTAGTTACAGTCTAAATTGTACCAAAGTCATGGCAATGCGGTAGCACATACTGGTTTACAATGTCCAGAAATTTGTGATTGGCAAAATAGTGAAAGGTGTAAATAACAATTTGTCGAGTCCTAACCTTTGGTTAAACATCAAGTATGAATAAAACTGTTACATCAATCACTTGTAATTATGTAAATTGTAAATGAAAGAAGAAGAATTAAAAAAAAAAAAAAAATCATTCCAGTATATTTATATTTACTGAATCTTTTCTCTTGTATTTCTTTTGACATTGCTTTCATATGTGACAATGTATACATGTTTATTGCAAACTAGTTCAATCTGGTATTTTAGTACCACATATCCATGTAATCATAACCAAATATGTAGTGTCGTCAAGGTCAAAGGGTGCATTGACTGTTCCATTTCCCCTCCATCCAGATCCCCACAAGTTTTACTTGTGACAACTTTTTTGGTTTATAAGTGTAGGCTTTTAAAGCACCTGCCTGTCACAGTTAAATTGGTGAATGTACTACAAATATAATGAAACCCATGAATATACTACATGCACACATTTATAAAAACAAACAACCAAAGTAACTAATATGAGTCTGTTGCATATGACATTACAGACAGGGCTGTTGTAATCGTAGTTGTTGAGTGAAATGATCTTGCTGTGATTGTAAACCTTATGATAAATCAATTTCAAAATGGTCAGTGTTATCTTTCTTTCCAACTGCACTTAGAGAGTAAAAAGGTCAGTCTGGAGATGGTGTTTTGAATTCTGTACTGTCTGATTCGACAGTCACCTGGTATTTATGTACATACATGTGCACAGATTGGTGAATTTTTCACCTGGGGGCTCTCTGTGTAATCTGTATTCAAAGTTGTAAATACAACCACATGTGTGTTTGATTCATGGGTGAAAGTTCAACATTTATTTTTTCATCAACCTGTTGAATCAAACAAGTTCATTGATTTTTTACTGATACTGTGAGATATGAGGACTGAGAAAATTTTAAAGTGAAATATATGATTATTGATTTTTATGCTGTAAATACCATGACATTATATCCTTCAGTTATGGAGGTGACAGTTTAGTTGCCGTAGCTTCTGTTACTGTGGAAGGTCTCTATTCTTACTTTGAGCAGTTTCATGAATTTACGCAGGTGTACTTTCATATTTGGATCTGTCACTGGTGAAGTCAAATGTGAGTAAGTCAGAATATTACTTGAAATGGAAGGACTTGTGCTTTTCACTGGTGACATTTTATTTATGTGTAAGTGTATAAGATTAAAGATAGGTTATTGATTTTTAACAATATCTGCATAGTTCAGTCCATGTTTGTGAGATGTAATTTCATATGTGGAAAATAGTTTGTTTTTAGATCTTTAAAATTTCATCAACTCACAGTTAGCTTATTTGTCATTGAGGAGTCTTGTTCTCATTTATATGATTATTCATATGGATGATCTCAGCAATTTTAAAACAGTTTTAGTTATGTTTTCTTTGGAAATTCAACATCAGGCAATTTTATGTTTGAGTGTTGATTATGGCACATATGTTACAAGGGTGCAGATACCCATACTCCAGCACACCATGGTGTGCACATCTTTTCACATTTGGTTTGTCTAGTTAGTGATGTGCTTTATATCAAAATTGGAAATTTCTACTAGGTTACTTTTTTGCTAGTGCAAGATTTTTAAAGTACAGGTCAAACTGTGAAGTGCATGTCTTCTTTCCCCCAGACAATTAAAACTTGAAAGTAAGTGAAAACAAACTCGGATGGAAATAGATCCAAATCCAAAGAATTTTGAGGAATTGTCCATTTGGTTAGGAAAAAAATACTTTGAGTAAGTCAGGTGACCTTTTTTCATTCAAAAGATCTTATTTCCTTTAATTTCAGTGAAATAATGACTTTTTCTTTAATTATACCAAAGCTACAGGTCTAAGAATTAGAATGGTAAAGATCATTGTCACAGTCTAAAGTTTTAATTTCCTCCAAGAAAGCCCTTAGATTCAGGAGTTTCTGGAAGATCTGCCACCTGATCATCAAACTCATTAGGATTTCAGAAGGATAGTATCTTTATTATTAGCCAAATTTTTGTACAATCAGTCTATACCTGCAGCAATCCGATAATGATGGCTCAGTCTGTGTAGAACTATTGTAGGATATGCTCAGTAGAAGAAGGGACCTGCTGGGGACCTATATTCAACAATTGAAGTGCACATTATTATACCCCCCGAACGAAGTTCTGGGGGGTATATGGGAATCACTCTGTCTGTCCGTCCGTCTTACCGTCCGTCTGTCTGTCTCCAGATTCGTGTCCAGGCCATAACTTCTTTGTTCTTTGACATAGGCATACCATATTTGACACATGAGTGTATCACCATGAGACAATGTGTCATGTACCTTCATGACCTCCATATGACCTTGACCTCAAGGTCAAAATTAAAGGTTTTTACAATGGATTCGTGTCAGGGCCATAACTTCTTTGTTCTTTGACATAGGCATACCATATTTGACACATGTGTGTATCACCATGAGACAATGTGTCATGTACATGACCTCCATATGACCTTGACCTCAAGGTCAAAATTAAAGGTTTTTACAATGGATTCATGTCAGAGCAATGACTTCTTTGTTCTTTGACATAGGCATACCATATTTGATACATGAGTGTATCACCATGAGACGATGTGTCAGGTACCTTCATGACCTCCATATGACCTTGACCTCAAGGTCAAAATTAAAGGTTTTTACAATGGATTCGTGTCAGGGCCATGACTTCTTTGTTCTTTGACATAGGCATACCATATTTGACACATGAGTGTATCACCATGAGACGATGTGTCAGGTACCTTCATAACCTCTATATGACCTTGAACTTTGACCTCAAGGTCAAAATTGATTATAGGGTTTTGACATAGTCATACCATAAGACATGGGTGTATCACCATGAGATTATGTGTCATGTACATTCATGACCTCTTTATGACCTTGACCTTTGATCTCAAGGTCAAAATTATAGGTTTATACCATGGATTTGTGTTCGGACTATATCTTCCATTTTCTTCTACAAAGGCATACTATATTTTTACACTCAGGAAAGAGGTAATTTATGCCTATTAACAACACCCTTTGGGAGATTGGGGTAAGCGGGGGGTATTCTTAGTGAGCATTGCTCACAGTACCTCTTGTTTTACTTCAGCTCTATACCCTGTGGTTATATAGTCATATTTTTATGCCCCCCTTTGAAAAAGAGGGGGCATATTGTTTTGCACCTGTCGGTCGGTCTGTAGACCATGTGTTGTCCCCTCAATATCTTGAGAACCATTCACTTGATGATAATGATATTTCATATGTGGGTTAGTTATGAGTAGAAGAGGATCCCTATTGTTTTTCAGGTCAAAAGGTCAAGGGTCAATCTACTCTGGACATAGGAATATAATGTCCGCTCAATATCTTGAGAACCCTTTGCTTGAAAGACATCAAACTTGGCACACTGGTACATCCTAAGGAGTAGATGACCCCTATTGATTTTGAGGTCATATGGTCAAAGGTCAAGGGTCAAACTGGGCATAGGAATATACTGACCATTCAATGTCTAGAGAACCCTTTGCTTGACAGACATCAAACTTGGTATGCCAGTACATCTTCAGAAGAAGATGACCCCCATTGATATTGAGGTCACATGGTCAAAGGCCAAGGGTCAAACTGGACATAGGAATATACTGTCCGTTAAATATCTCGAGAACCCTTTGCTTGACAGACATCAAACTTCATACACTGGTACATCTTCAAGAGAAGATGACCCCTATTGATTTTGAGGTCACATGGTCAAAGGTCAAGGGTCAAACTTGACATGGGAATATACTGTCTGCTCAGTATCTTGAGAACCCTTTTCTTGACAGACATCAAACTTGGTACACTGATACGACTTCAGGAGAAGATGACCACTATTGATTCTGAGGTCACATGGTCAAAGGTCAAAGGTCACACCAGACAGGAATATACTGTCCATTCAATATCTTGAGAACCCTTTGCTTGACAGACATCAAACGTGGTACACTGGTACGTCTTCAGGACAAGACGACCCCTATTGATTTTCAGATCACATGGTCAAAGGTCAAGGGTCAAACTGGACATTGTAAAATACTGTCTGCTCCATATCTTGAGAACCCTTTGCTTGACAGACATTAAACTTGGTACACTGGTACATCTTCAGGAGAAGATGACACCTATTGATTTTGAGGTCACGTGGTCAAAGGTCAAGGGTTAAACTGTACATAGGAATATACTGTCCGCTCAATATCTTGAGAACCCTTTGCTTGACAGACATCAAACTTGGTACACTGGTACATCTTCAGGAGAAGATGACTACTAATAATTTTAAGATCACATGGTCAAAAGTTAAGGGTCAAATTGGACATAGGAATATACTGTCCGTTCAATATCTTGAGAACCCTTTGCTTGACAGACATCAAACTTGGTACACTGGTACATCTTCAGGAGTTGATGACCCCTATTGATTTTTAGGTCACATGGTCAATCCACTCTTGACATAGAAAGATATTGTCTGCTCAATATTTTGAATTGATAATACTACTCTCAATCAAATGATGTGTGTGTGTATAACCCTTTTCAATTTTGCACCATGGGGGGCACATGTGTTTTACAAACATCTCTTGTTATGTTTTGAAATGAAGACTAAATTGGATAACCTATGAAAGTTTAATATCAAGTCAAAGTCTATGTTCACTAAGATTCCAGGAAAGAATGAGTAACCAAAATTGGTTCTAAATAAATGTCCTCTAGAAGCTCAAGCATTGGGATTGTTGGCATCCAGATAAATGAAATTCATTTACTCTAAAAAAAAAAAAAAAAAAAAAAAAGCTTCTTTCCAATAACAGTGAAATAACTACAATATATTCAGTAAAAGACAATGATTGTAGTGAAGATGTTGACAGTGCTCAGTATTTTAAAAGAAAAGTTAGTGATTCAGTTGTACATGCTGATATCCTGAAAATGATCATCATTGTAAAGTTGAGGTCTTGTTATAAGTTGATCACTTAATCACAGGATCTGAGGATAATGGCAATATTTGTATTGATTTTTGAGGCTTAGTCAGCCCCCCGAACTTGAACAATCAGACATGCGGCAGATGGTTCAATCTTAGTTTGCTCTCCGCATTGCTTGTCATTTCGTTGATACAGAGAGAAAATTTTCTGGTCCTAAAAGATTTCCTGGTCAATTCAGGTAAGTATGTTGATGATTTATTCAATGTAATGCTAAAAATTTGACGGATTTGCAGAGTTGAGTGCATAGTGATGATTTGTTTAATTAATCAGTACCAATTACATTGTCTCTGGGATTTTATTGTTTCCATGGTGATTGATGATTATTTGGGGGGGCAAATGGAATTATTTATTGAAAATTAGGTTACTTTACTTAAGATGATTATTCCATAAATTCCTAGTAAGTCATGAATAAAAGATATGAATATAGATGTTGTATTGGTGTAATGGACGTTCAGAAAATATGGAAATACTTTTTAAAGAACAAAATGTTGTCATTTTGTTTGTTGTATGAAGCAAAATGAAGTCCCTGTTAAACAACAGCCAGATTATAAATGCACAAATTTGTGTTCGATTTTTTTTTTTATGATAATGAGAAAACAAATGTATCTCTATTTCAAAGTGGTTTTAAAAACTGCTGAAATTACATATGTACTTTGAAATATAAAACATTCACCATCAACATTAGTTGCATACCCACTGAGTAATTTGTTATGATCTGATAACGGTTCTGATGCATAGACGAAGTCTGAAAGTTTCTATGCGGTTTCCACAACTTATTTCAGTAACACTGGAATGTTAAGAATTGGTTTGAACACAGAAATGTTATTCATCTATCTTCCATGACGGTAATTAATTTTAACATGAGCTCATGGTGTATGGCTTTCACAAGGTTTTGTCATCTGTACCTCAATACAAAAGATATTTGTCATCTATTGATTTGTGGGTTTGTTAGGAGGAAAATATCTATCTTTGTTTGACACTAGTGCTTTATTGGAGTGAAAAGTTCATACTGGCAGGTTTTGATGTAGAATTTTCTACTAAATCATTTAGATTTGATTAAAAAAATAATGTTCTATTCTGTTCTTTATTACACCAATCCAACTGGCTCATCAGTAATAATTACATTCAACAGCAAACAGTGTACATATATGGACAGAGAAATAAATCACCAAGCAATGAAGACTGTTTGCTAACAATTATAACAGTAGATATTATGATATATTCTTTATTGCTGAAGACATATGCTTTTGGCATACATGTTTACAAAAATAATAAACAAGTTAACAATTGTATGGCATGGCATTATATGGTATGTTACACAATATTGATGTGAATTTATAGACAGAGAATGCTATATAAGTGAATCATTATGTAAATTAAATGAAGTGAGAATCACGTGTCTTACGTATATGACCTTAAAATGGAGGTTCCATGTCGTGGCAGGCGTTGGCACTATAAAGAATCCTCACTGCTACGGCCCTGAGCGCTAAGCATGGGTCTAAATTTGTGGTACTACACCTACAGCTGGTGACATCTCAATATGAGTGAAAAATTCTTGATGGGACATTAAAAAAAAAGAATAATTAATCAATCCTTTTCTTAGAAGTTTTTTGGAATAATGATAATCTTTCTATTTATAGCTAGGCAACATTTAACCAATGCAAAATTGCTATTTATCTTTACAGCAATTTTCTTAAAATTTTGGTAGATTTGAATAATATTCTGAGTGAAATGAATGGGTGATACTTTAGTAAAAAAAATCATTTAGAAAAAGGTGACATTATTTTTTATTAAGAACACTTCACTGTTTTCTATTTTATTTATGTGCAATATGACCTGTAAACTGAGATTTAACTGTATTAAAGCTTTTAAAATAGATAACGATAAAGAAGAGTATTTCAACATGTCCATATTTTGTATACATTGAACTCAACTCAGATTTTCCTGTATAAAAAGCTAGCTTTACAACCGACTAAGTTCACTAAAGGTTTAAACCCTGGAACTAACACAACAAAACGAATACCCTATTGAGAAAGTACTGCACTTCTCTTCTAATTCATTGATAAGGTGAACAAAAAAGTGTGCAGCAACTTTCTCTCTCCATTGAAAAGCTGTAAAGTTTTTTAGCTCAAGTGAGCTTTTCTGATCGCTTTTTGTCCGTCGTCTGTCTGTCTGTCCGTCTGTCTGTTAAACTTTTCACATTTTCGACTTCTTCTCCAGAACCACTGGGCCAATTTCAACCAAACATGGCCAAAAGCATCCTTGGGTGAAGGGCTTTCAAGTTTGTTCAAATGAAGGGCCATGTCCCTTTCAAAGGGGAGATAATCACAAAAATGCAAAAATAAGGTGGGGTCATTTAAAAATCTTCTCAAGAACCACTGAGCCAGAAGAGCTGAAATTTACCTGAAAGCTTCCTGACATATTGCAGATTCAAGTTTGTTCAAATCATGGCCCCCGGTGGTAGGATGGGGCCACAAGGGGGGATCAAAGTTTTACATACAAATATATAGGGAAAAACTTTAAAAATCTTCTCAAGAACCATTAAGCCAGAAAAGCTGAGATTTACATGAAAGCTTCCTGACATAATGCAGATTCAAGTTTGTTCAAATCATGGGCCCCTGGGGTTGGATGGGGCCACAATAGGGGACCAAAGTTTTACATACAAATATATAGGAAAAATCTTTAAAAATCTTCTTCTCAAGAACCACTAAGCCAGAAAAGCTGATTTTTACATGAAAACTTTCTGACATAGTGCAGATTCAAGTTTGTTCAAATCATGGCCCCCGGGGATAAGATTGGGCCCCAAGGGGGGATCAAAGTTTTACACACAAATATATAGGGAAAAACTTTAAAAATCTTCTCAAGAACCACTAAGCCAGAAAAGCTGAGATTTACATGATAGCTTCCTGACATAATGCAGATTCAAGTTTGTTCAAATCATGGGCCCCGGGGGTTGGATGGGGCCACAATAGGGGATCAAAGTTTTACATACAAATATATAGGAAAAATCTTTAAAAATCTTCTTCTCAAGAACCACAAAGCCAGAAAAGCTGATATTTACATGAAAGCTTCCTGACATAATGCAGATTCAAGTTTGTTCAAATCATGGGCCCAGGGGGTTGGATGGGGCCACAATAGGGGATCAAAGTTTTACATACAAATATATAGGGAAAATCTTTAAAAATCTTCTTCTCAAGAACCACTAAGCCAGAAAAGCTGATTTTTACATGAAAACTTCCTGACATATTGCAGATTCAAGTTTGTTCAAATCATGGCCCCCAGGGGTAGGATTGGGCCACAAGGGGGGATCAAAGTTTTACATACAAATATATAGGGAAAAACTTTTAAAATCTTCTTCTCAAGAACCATTAAGCCAGAAAAGCTGAGATTTACATGAAAGCTTCCTGACATAATGCAGATTCAAGTTTGTTCAAATCATGGGCCCCTGGGGTTGGATGGGGCCACAATAGGGGACCAAAGTTTTACATACAAATATATAGGAAAAATCTTTAAAAATCTTCTTCTCAAGAACCACTAAGCCAGAAAAGCTGATTTTTACATGAAAACTTTCTGACATAGTGCAGATTCAAGTTTGTTCAAATCATGGGCCCCGGGGGTTGGATGGGGCCACAATAGGGGATCAAAGTTTTACATACAAATATATAAGAAAAATCTTTAAAAATCTTCTTCTCAAGAACCACTAAGCCAGAAAAGCTGATTTTTACATGAAAACTTCCTGACATATTGCAGATTCAAGTTTGTTCAAATCATGGCCCCCAGGGGTAGGATTGGGCCACAAGGGGGGATCAAAGTTTTACATACAAATATATAGGGAAAAACTTTTAAAATCTTCTTCTCAAGAACCATTAAGCCAGAAAAGCTGAGATTTACATGAAAGCTTCCTGACATAATGCAGATTCAAGTTTGTTCAAATCATGGGCCCCTGGGGTTGGATGGGGCCACAATAGGGGACCAAAGTTTTACATACAAATATATAGGAAAAATCTTTAAAAATCTTCTTCTCAAGAACCACTAAGCCAGAAAAGCTGATTTTTACATGAAAACTTTCTGACATAGTGCAGATTCAAGTTTGTTCAAATCATGGGCCCCAGGGGTTGGATGGGGCCACAATAGGGGATCAAAGTTTTACATACAAATATATAGGAAAAATCTTTAAAAATCTTCTTCTCAAGAACCACTAAGCCAGAAAAGCTGAGATTTACATGAAAGCTTCCTGACATAATGCAGATTCAAGTTTGTTCAAATCATGGGCCCAGGGGGTTGGATGGGGCCACAAGGGGGGATCAAAGTTTTACATACAAATATATAGGGAAAAACTTTTAAAATCTTCTTCTCAAGAACCACTAAGCCAGAAAAGCTGATTTTTACATGAAAACTTTCTGACATAGTGCAGATTCAAGTTTGTTCAAATCATGGCCCCCGGGGATAAGATTGGGCCCCAAGGGGGGATCAAAGTTTTACACACAAATATATAGGGAAAAACTTTAAAAATCTTCTCAAGAACCACTAAGCCAGAAAAGCTGAGATTTACATGAAAGCTTCCTGACATAATGCAGATTCAAGTTTGTTCAAATCATGGGCCCCGGGGGTTGGATGGGGCCACAATAGGGGATCAAAGTTTTACATACAAATATATAGGAAAAATCTTTAAAAATCTTCTTCTCAAGAACCACTAAGCCAGAAAAGCTGAGATTTACATGAAAGCTTCCTGACATAATGCAGATTCAAGTTTGTTCAAATCATGGGCCCCGGGGGTTGGATGGGGCCACAATAGGGGATCAAAGTTTTACATACAAATATATAGGGAAAATCTTTAAAAATCTTCTTCTCAAGAACCACTAAGCCAGAAAAGCTGATTTTTACATGAAAACTTCCTGACATATTGCAGATTCAAGTTTGTTCAAATCATGGCCCCCAGGGGTAGGATTGGGCCACAAGGGGGGATCAAAGTTTTACATACAAATATATAGGGAAAAACTTTTAAAATCTTCTTCTCAAGAACCATTAAGCCAGAAAAGCTGAGATTTACATGAAAGCTTCCTGACATAATGCAGATTCAAGTTTGTTCAAATCATGGGCTCCGGGGGTTGGATGGGGCCACAATAGGTGATCAAAGTTTTACATACAAATATATAGGAAAAATTTTCTTCTCAAGAACCACTGAGCCAGAAAAGCTGATTTTTACATGAAAACTTTCTGACATAGTGCAGATTCAAGTTTGTTCAAATCATGGGCTCCGGGGGTTGGATGGGGCCACAATAGGGGATCAAAGTTTTACATACAAATATATAGGAAAAATCTTTTTCTCAAGAACCACTGAGTCAGAAAAGCTGATATTTACAAGAAAACTTTCTGACATAGTGCAGATTCAAGTTTGTTCAAATCATGGCCCCAGGGGGTTAGGATGGGGCCACAACCACAAGAGGGGGGGGGGTCAAAGTTTTACATACAAATATAGGAAAAAGCTTTAAAAATCTTCTTCTCAAGAACCATTGGGCCAAAGAAGTTGACATTTACATGAAAGCTTTCTGACATAGTGTAGATTCAAGTTTGCAAAGGGTAGTTTGGGCCATAATAGGGACTAAGGTTTTACATTCAAATATATATGGAAAGTCTTCAGATATGGGCCAAGGTGACTCAGGTGAGCGATGTGGCCCATGGGCCTCTTGTTTGCAGTTTTATTTCCCCTCAATTGCCCCAATCGTCAGCCTTAACCTGCATTATTTTCTATGTTAAAAATGGTTCAGTATTTTAATTTTTTTCCACAAAATGGAAAAATTCAACTTATTTTTCATATTGAATGGGGCAGAATATTGGGCCATTCAAAACCAGCTTACTTTGCTTGGAATTTTAAACACTTTGGTGTATAGTTTGTAAATCTAATCCCATTTCCATTGCCATTCAATGTCTGAATTTTTGTGACAGCCCTCCTATTATCAAATATTAGCCCCAAGGCAAGGGTAGGTCTACATTAAGGGTTCAAAGTTTCACTAAGAGATTCTTAAATGTTTTCTGCCTAAATAGAAGGTTACCATTTGACAAAATAATTTTAGAATGCAAGTATTCTCCTTGGACCAGGACGAGGCCTATTACAGTTGTGCAATTAGTTTGCAAATTTTTGAATCATACTTAGACAAACTTTGATGAAAAAACTATTGAACCAAAGGCATCTGTGTAGTAATTTAAAGTTATAAGGGAAAACAATAGACATCTAATTCTCAGTGTTAATGTGCTTGTGTGTAGGAACTATCCTTAATTTTGTTTATTGGATTGCCATCTGGTCATGGGAAATTAAAAAGTCATGTAATTGAATAGAGCACCGAAACATCCTAAGCCCGTGAGAGTTTAGTTGATGCACATAATGCTGCAACTGCAATGCTTTTTGAGTTGTTTTCCGCAATGTTGTAAATTACCATAAACACAACATTTGACATTCTTGGTCATGAGCTAAAACAGGATGTAGTTTCAGATGATTGCTGGACTGCATTTCATTTTCACTATATTATAAGAAAAATGGCTGGATAAGATCCTGTTGACATTTCTAGATCAACAATTATTCCGGGAAATTTCGCTTGGATATTAAATTTTTGTTAGACAAATGCTGAATAGCACTCTATGCTATAATAATTTCAAATTTTAACATCCTGTGAATTATATACAACACAAGAGTGTGAAAATGCGTGATTGAACATTTGATTGTGGCAAAACGTTTTGAACTTTTCTGATGAAGTTCATGATTTTGATTATTCTAAAAGTGGTATATGTATTTACATATTAAAGAAAACATGTCTCACTCATCTAAGGAGATTTGTTAACTATAGAATAACAAAGTTATATGATTTGCATTCAATAAGAAGTTTGTATTGGACTGTATTTAAATACAGTAGGGCACAAGATCAATCAAAGATTAAAATCAAATCTATGATCTGCTTCCAAATATCATGTCACTATTTGATTTTGATCTGCTCCTGAATCTTATCCAAAACTTTCAGCACTGACCCTAACAGAATATAGGTGATTTTTATTTATTTTTTTAGAAATTGTTTTGGTCCCTAGTTTAGTAATAACTATCTTGTGACAGACATCCTCTAATGAAACACTGTATGACACTTTACAGGCATCAAAGGCTGCTAGTGTTGCCTCCAAGAAGACCAAGGAGTTTGGACAGACAGTTAATGAATCTGTCATCAAACCCACAAAAGATAAGGTAGGTTATCCCTTTGAAATAATTTGCTATTGTATATTACATTGTATAATTTGCTGTTGTACAGTGCACTGTTATAGAATTTTTAAGATAACATTTTTTTATGTTGTTGTCTTACTTTATCTTCCCTTTCATAGGTCACAGTTTGGAAAAAGATTTATTCATTTCTAAATTTTGTATATTTCTACTTTCGATATTTTTGTTTAGCTCACGTGAACCATAGGTTCAAGTGAGCTTTTCTGATCATTTGGTCTTTGGTTGTTTTGAACTTTGCATATCCTTGACTTCTTTTCCAAAACCACTGCCAATTTCAACCAAACTTGGTACACAATATCCTTCATATTTTTCATCAAATGAAGGCTAAACCCTTTCCCAAAGGAGATAATTAGGAAATAGTAAGAAGAGGATGCATAATCTTCTCTAGAACAGTGAGTCAGAAATTACAAACTTAATGTGTAGCATCCTTATAGAATGCAGTTGCAAGTTTGTTCAGATCATGGCCAAAAAGGTCAGGGTAGAGCCATATTTAGTCTTAGGAACAAGGCTGCAAATTGTATAGTGTATGATATATATTTAATAAGATATTTGTTCAATCCAGGATATCTTAGGTCAGAATGGATGGATAGAAGTTCTTGACTTTAGCTAGTGATATTAAAAGAAAAATATTTCTAAGTCTTCTAAAAAAAACTACTGGACTATATTTTGTTGAATTGATGTGCAAGTTTATTTAAATCAATTTCATGAATAGTCAGGAATGTGCCACAATAGGGTTTCAAATTATATATATAGAAATATTTAAGATTTTTTTTAATAAAAAGAATATTCTCAAGAAGTAGGCTACAATTACAGTTATCTCATTTGGTTCTAGGTTAGCTAGTTAAGATTGTGACTGTCAGCATCAGGATAGGCTACAAAAGGGGTTCTAGGTCTTACATGAGATAATATAAGAAAATATTCAATTTGATTAAGATTTATGACAAAAGCTGGATGATATGCATTCATCCACATATAGTGTAGCTTCAATTTGTTTGAAGTATGCTCTCTTATTCCCCACCCGAGGATGAAACCACATCAAGGCTATGCATGCAGTTTGAAAAATGATATTCAGACATTCATAGTTGGTATAGATGCAGAATTGTGACCCCCTGGGCTAGAGTGGGCTTATGGTAATGATCAAAAGATTTCTTGTGGGACTGTTTTTAATAAATATTTATAGAATATTTAAAAACCTTTGTAATAGAAACACAGTTATCAAAATTCATTAAACTTCTCCTGGAACATGTAATGTATATAGTAACTTTAGGTGAAATTGGCTTGTCTTGACTTATTCTTATGAGTGTTTTGAAAAGCAAAGTCACCTGAGTGAGCATTGTGACCCATGGGTCTTTTCTTTATGGGCCATTAAAAATGTGAGTATTGATTCCAATGTAGGTAAAAGAAGGTAAAATTCTGGATGATGTTTCAACATCTATGTCCAGTTTTGCCCACAGAGTGAGTATGTCACATATACAGCCATGTATTACCTTGGCAAAAAGGCCATCAAAAATATCTGAAACCCAGTTTGTGTAGCTTTGCTGATTTCCTGCTTGCAGACCATCTGTTACACATTTACCTTTGATAATGTTTAACAGCTATTCTTTCTGCTTGATGTGTTTGAAATCTACTTACTCACAATATGGTCAATGCTACAAATCAATATTAATCTTTGAATGGATAAATAAAATGTGCATTAGTCAAATATGATATAAATTTTGTCATATTGATATTCAGTTATGTATTGATTATTGTAGATTATATTTAAAAAATTGTATTATTCATGGCAGTATTTATTTTTCACAGCCATATGATAAGACAACATGATATAGAAATTTATTTTTATTGACTTTTTCTAAGATTTTTTTTATGCCCCCATAATGAGATTCTGTCTGTTGTCCATAAACACTTTAAACTTGGCCATAACTTTTAAATGGATGTGTGAATTCCTTAAACAAGACCTTTTTTAGGTAGCAAAATTTTTACCTTGTGACCATTTCCTAGGGGGTTGACCTTCTTTGGAAAATCTTTATCTTTATAACCATGGGCATAACTTTTGTTTGGTTGGTTAAATTAAAGAGCTTTCATATTCCTTTTTGACAATGTCTTTCTTTAGGAAGCAAAATGTTTGACCTCATGAACTTGAAGTTTAACCTACTTTATAAATCTATAACTTTTTTAACGGTTAGTGCTAGGGCTTTCATATTTCATTCCTTGTGACAATATCTTTCTTTTTGTACCAAAATGTTTGACCTCAGAGTTTGGTCATATTGGGGGGGGGGGGGGGGGGGGGGGGGCATAAGTTATCATAAACATCTTGTTTTATATTGTTAATAACAATTTGCAAGATTTTTATGTCTCCGGAATCAAAGACTTGGGGACATACAGTTTTTGGTCTGTTTGTAAGTCTGTGGCAAAAAACTTTTAACATTGGTCATCTTTTACACCATAAGAGGTAGAGCTTTCATATTTGATATGTGTATTTCTTGTGGCAAGTCCTTTCCATTGACACCAATATGTTTGATCTGGTCACCTTAACATTGACCTTTGATCTACTTTTAGAAAATTTGAATGCAAGCCATATCTTTCAAATCATAAGAGATGCTGCTTTTATATTTAGCATTTCTTGTGAGAAGACCTTTCCAATGATACCATATTTGTTGACCTTGTGACCTTGACATTGACCTTTGACCTAGATTTTGGATTTTTTCCAAAAAAAATTTAAGCTTTGTCATATCTTCTACACCATAAGAGGTACTGCTTTCATATTTAGTATGAGTTTTCTTTGTGGCAAGACCTTTCCATTGACTTCAAAATCTTTAACCTGGTCACCTTAACATTGACCTTTTACCTACTTTTAGAAAATTCAAATATAAGCCATGTCTTTCAAATCATAAGAGGTACTGCTTTTATATTTAGCATGCACATTTCTTGTGAGAAGACCTTTCCAACAATGCCATATTTGTTGATCTTGCGACATTGACCTTTGACTTAGTTTTTGGAAATTAAAAAAAAAAACTTTAATTTTGGTCATATATTTTACATAATAAGAGGTAGAGTTTTCATATTAGGTATGTGTATTCCTTATGGCAAGACCTTTCCATTGACACCCAAAATCTTTCACCTGGTGATCTTTACACTGACCTTTGTTTTACTTTTAGAAAATTCGAATATAAGCCATATCTTTCAAATCATTAAATTAAATATGTGCATTTTTGTGAGACAACCTTGTGACCTTGACCATTGACCTAGTTTTGGGAAATTTTCCAGAAAACTACAATGTCTTGCAGTTCCACTTTGTTGTAGTCCGGGGGGCATCAGTGTTTCACAAACACATCTTGTTTTTAAAGTTATAATGAAAATAGAATAATTTTTGATACTGATCTTACCTGTTAGTATGATTAACCAGCAACTAAAGTTCTAATTTTGATGACTGATATTGAAAGTTCATTGATGCCTGATCAAACCTTAAATCGGTCAATTTCAAATGTATACCAGTCATTTTCAATGCTGTGCAAAACTGGTATAATGGTAGGCCAAACAGAAATGATTAAGGTGTCAAATGGCATCATTCAGGGGAAGAGTTGATAGATGATTTGTTACTTGTATATTGATACTATATTGGAAGAGCAGGTTTTAAATCATGGAGCCATCAGCATTTTCCTGGGTTTTTTCTTGGTTGTTTTTATATGCTGATGCATATTGCTTTGCACCCATCAGTAGACAGTATGTTATCTAATCAATTAGGAGTGAACCTTTTGTCCGATAGTCATCAAACTTCATTGGCAGATTGGTCCTGATTAGTAGATGACCCCTATTGATTTTCAGGTCAAAGGTTACTTGACAGGTTGGTCATGACTAGTAAATGACATCTATTAATGAAGGTCAATGGTTAATAGTTACAGCATTTGTTGCCCAATTGATAACTCAAGAATCTTTTACTATAATTAAACTCCATAATTGAATTTATTATCGCTAGCATATGCCCTGGCCATATTCATGTCACATTGGGCAGGGCATTCATGTCCTATGGACATATTTCTAGTTCAACATATCTTGATTTTCTTTCTTTTTTGGAGGAGGAGATGATTACTTGTTACATTGTTTTTAGAATAAAATGTTTGTTTTAAAAATTATTCAAGCTAAATTTTCATTAAATTTTCATGATCTTGTTTATTGTAAATGCATTTATGTGGGGATTAATTAGTATGGACTGATACATTGTCATACAGGCAAACAACATCTGCAGTCACAATGTCATAGGTCAAGGTCAGTCAGTAATCTAATGTTACAATGTTGTGAGCACTATTTATGAGACACAGTAAAAAAAAAAATAGCTCAAAATTTCTTCTTATTTTGCACAAATATTAGAAAAACCTCTGTGGGTTTTTTTTTTTTTTTTTTATCTTTGAACATAATTCAAGTGATCTGAAGATGAATTTTCATCTCTTTGGCAACAATTTGATTAGTTTCTTGATCATATCTATGCCCATCATCAGTTCTCAGTTTTGCAATGAGAAGTGTTATGTCTTCTTTTTTCTACTAACACTATGTCCTTTTGAAAACCTACCATATAGCCAGAACACTGAAATTGATGATATTGTGGACACTATATATATATGTGTGTGTGTGTGTGTGTGTGTGTAAAACGCCTTGGTTATTTTTATGCCCCCGAGATCGAAGATTGGGGGGCATATTGTTTTTGTCCTCTCTGTAATTCTGTCATTCTGTCTGGAACTTTAACCTTGCTAATAACTTTTGAACAGTAAGTGATAGAGCTTTGATATTTCACATGAGTATTCCTTGTGACAAGACCTTTCCGTGGGTACCAACATTTTTGACACCTTGACCTTGGAGTTTGACCTACTTTTTGAAAACTTTAACCTTGCTAATAACTTTTGAACAGTAAGAGATAGAGCTTTGATATTTCACATGAGTATTCCTTGTGACAAGACCTTTCCATGGGTACCAACATTTTTGACCCCGTGACCTTGACCTTGGAGTTTGACCTACTTTTTGAAAACTTTAATCTTGCTAATAACTTTTGAACAGTAAGAGATAGAGCTTTGATATTTCACATGAGTATTCCTTGTTACAAGATCTTTCCATTGGTATTGAACCTTTTGACCTTGACATTTGACCTACTTTAAAAAAAAATTTTACATTGGTCATAACTTCTAAATGGTAAATATTAGAGCTTTCCTATTGTACATGAGCATTTCTTTTGACAAGATCTTTCTACTGGTACCAAGATATTTGCCCTTGTGACCTTGGCCATCTTTGGAATTGGCCATTATCGGGGGCATTTGTGTTTCACAAACACATCTTGTTGGTTTTGTATTTGGCACAAATATGTCAGGTGGGAGAGTATGATACTTATTGATTTCCAGGTGAAAAGTTCATAGGTCAAGGTCAGTTGTAATTGGTAATCAAATAGCAATATCCTTGACACGTCGCAATTTCATTTACAGAGATCATAAGAGCTTTGTCTATAAACCATGGTATTATTTCATTATCATTTACAGAGATCTTTTAAAGTGCTTGGTCTGTCAACCATATGTCATGTTCATCTATGTATAGTCAGTATTACACGTACATGTAAATATTATTTAAGCTTGCTGCCAAGACTGTGGTTGGGAAGGGACATAATAATTTCTAGGTCAGAGAGGGAGGGTCAAAGTAATTGAATGTTGTCTTTCTTCTAAAATTGATGTTTCAGAATGGTACTCATTGAATGATGGCATGCTGCAAAGGGAAGCTCTGCTTTACAGTGCCCTTTTTAAAACTGACTCAAACATCCTCTGCACAAATTTTGCACTTATAAATGTGTTCGACTTTGATGCAAATGTTGGCTTAATGTTTTTATGCAAATGTCCGATGCTATATCATCCATGGTATTGAAGATAGAATATCAAGAATTTTTGTTTTGTTTCAGAGAGTTAAAGTATTGGATGATTAAATGTAACCATGACTGAAATTACACATATCAAGCAGATATTAAAGTTTAATGCTGTTAGGCAGCGTAGATTTTAGTGCGTGCTAAAATTAGAGGATAAATTTTAGCAAATAAATTGCAACTTTATTCGACTTAGCACATTGCTTTTTATATATATTCATAGATTAAATTCCCTAAACAAAATGGGCTTCCTTTCAGAAATGTCACCATGCAATTCCCCAAGCCAAGAGTCCTCTTGACCTTTTTCATAATACATGACAGTGTATTGATGTATCATCATATCTTTAGTGTACCAAGATGGCACGTCCTATAATACAAATGTGATAAATACTGTTATTATTCTTATTCTCATTTTCCAATGGTAATTTTAAAAATTCAATGATTTATTTACAGTGGTTCTCATTTATAAAAATTGTTATTCTTGAGATTTTTAGAAATTTTTGATGCAATAAACAAAATTCAACTCAGGCTACCATCTTCAGATTTTTCATGTTGAGAGCATTGTGAGTTTATGGAGGATTTCTAATTATAAGCCAGGCTAATTTATAAACCAGGATCCTTGAACATAAAGTCATTGATTTTCTTAGAAAAATGAACTCAATTTTACTCCAGGCAAGGGAGTGAAGCATCCCATGGGTTTTTCAAACCATTAATGTTACATTAAACTGCAGAGGACCTAAAATCATAACCCAATTATACAGCGATGGCATTTTTGTTGTAGGTAAAAGACGGAACCTTGATCAACGACGTTGGAACCTCCATGAGCGGGCTTGCAGCAAAGGTTAGCATCAGATCTGACAATCTTAATCTGATAATTTATTTTGATATTAATGGTTAATGGGGATATACTGTAACAGGTGGGAGAAAATTGTCAAAGGTACCTGTGTATGATTTTGAAACTTGTACACTGGAAATCTTCCATTTTATTGGGAAATGTTTTGCCTACATCTTTCCTTTGTACTCCATAAAATCAATTTTATAAACATGTGCATAATTAAAATATCATTTTCTTGAACAACAACACAGTGCACACCATTCTTATCAATGTTGGTGCCTTGTCAAACCTAAGATGTTTAACATAGGTATTGGCTGTTCCTTTGCCAACCACCTGGTATTAGAAGTGAAAGGAACAGGTCTTTCATAATTATATGACCTTAAAAATGCTGGCCCAGTGTTGGGGCAAGTGATGGCATGATAAAAAAAAAAGATCCTCACTGCTGCGGTTCTGAATGCCATGCACATGTCAGAATTTGTGACACTTCACCTAAATCTGGTGATGTCTCTTCATGAGTGGAAAATTCTCAGATGGGACATGAAACAATCAGAAACCTCTTGTAGATCATCAATACTATCATATATACAAAGAGGTATGTTCCCTAATAGCATGTAAAATGTACCCTAACCTCTCTGATGCAATTTTTCTGATTATAGGTTATAAAAGCATCAATGGATGAATGATAATCAATGAAAACTTTTGATATGCATGTTTTGAATAAAATCATAAACTTCACGGAATTTCTGCCTTTTGCTTTCATAAGGTGGATGTGATTTTTGTGTGTACTAATGGATTTAAGCTTCATCATAACCTTACACTTTATATAGATTCAAATTTAACTGAATTATGCTATTTGTGGACCTACTTTTTTGAATGGGATCCATACGTAGTTTTTATGTAATCATGTTCACAGATCAACAGCCATACCGTATATACTTGCCTATAAGTCAGATTTTTGGGAGTTAAAGTTTGGTCCAAATACTCTATGTCCGACTTATAGGAGTGTCCTAAGAAGATTAGTATTTTTCTGGATGGTGTAATGTATAGCCTAGTATTTCTTAAACAGCAAAAACATGGACGGAATAAACAAAATACATGTAGTAACTGTTTAATTTGTTGAGAATAGATGTCATATCCCAAAACATTATTGGAACACAGATAAATACATAAGAGTATTGATGTGAATTTGATTTGTTGGGGAAAAATATCAAATATCGGCACATTTCTGAAAATATTACTGGTATTTGAAACACGGGTAAAAACTTGGAGCATTGATTTGAAATTGTCAACCGATTCTTGAAAAAAGTTAGACTGACTTATAAATGGGTCAATGGCAATTCTCTCCAAAATAACTAAAAACTATACAACCGACACATAGGCGAACCGACTTATAGGCAAATATATATGGTACTTAAAGACTAGTAGGACCAAAAACATATCTCAATGGTGGAAGTAATGATTAATTCAGAATAATCAAATGACCCATACATTACATCAGACTCAAACTGAAGACTGAAATTACATTCATAGTTAGGCATACATTAAAGTTTTGTTTGTTTTCCTTTTGACAACCTATGAAAAATATATTGCTATTTCTTTTGAATCTTTTAAATTTATAAGGTAGGTACAAAACTTGCAGGATCTTTTTCCTGTGATAATTGATTTGAATTCAGTATACATGTACGTGTACTATCTATCTGAAAACTAAGGAAAAAAGTGATTTACTTATTTAAGAAATGTCAGTAGTTTACATTTTCTGCCCCAGGTAAGATGTGTTCCCTAATACCTACCAACCCACAGGTCAAGATTATAGGGGATCGTAAAGGGAAAACAAACCATATTATCATGTTGGAATAATGATTTTTAGATAAGCAATATTGTATTCCAAGTCTCATGTTGTAATGTGTGGATAAGCAATATTGTATTCCAAGTCTCATGTTGTAATGTGTAGATAAGCAATATTGTATTCCAAATCTTATGTTGTAATGTTATATTTAGATCAGCAATAAGGGATGGACCAATTTTTCCTTATGGGGTGATACCAAATCTCCAACTGATGGCACAGGAGAAAAGTCATCACTTCTTACTGGCAAATCAGCAAACAGCAGGCAAGTTTTAGATCCACTTTAAAGGTGTGCCAGTTATAAGAAAAAGAGATTTTAAAAAATGGGGGATGTATGCATGTTAAAAGAGGAATAACACCACATATAATTTATTTAATATTTATTCAATAAATTGATGGGATCGGGCAGCAGGCTTAGCCTATATGAGCCCTCTCCCTATTTAATATTTTTTAATGGAAAGTGGAGGATATGTACAATAATATTTTGAAATTGAAAATTTTCAGATTTAATTTATAAAATTTTTAAAAATGCAGTTTTAGTAGGAACTAATCTGGGGGGGGGGGGGGAATTAAACCATTGCTAGATTCAAACCCACGATCTATAGATCAGCAGACGACACTTCAACCTATTGAGGTATCCAGATAGGCAATTAGATTTAAAGGGAACATACAAGTATTGCTGATATTTATATTTTCATTCATGTTTCGAAAGGAAATCAACCATGATGACAGGGTGTTATTCCCCCTGTCAATTTTGTTAGAATGGTTGTATAACCAGAGACTGACTAACCTGTATACTTTTACAATTTGTCAGTATTTTTCATGGAATAGTAAATAAGAACACACTTAACAGATTGGGATCTGCAAAATACAGAAATCAAATGTCCATGTAATATTTTCATATATTGCATTTAGTTTTTTTCTCTGTATTTCTTGATGTTTAATATAGTGTATGCTTTTTACTTGTACTGGTACTAAATGGGTTTTTACACGAGAAAATTTTCACATCATAAAGTTTTTTTCTTTATGTCAAGATGTCACATTATTAAACAAGATTAACAAATGTCATCAAAAATACTGAGAAATCCCAAAATGAGTACACAGATATGTAGTGAACAAACTTGATACAAATGTTCCTCAAGTGGTGCCAAAGAAGTATTGTTACTTTTCAGAGCTTTTGATTGGCTGAAACAAATTTTACTCCTTCAGCAGAACGGCTGCATGTCAAGTCACTCTTCCTGGCATAAATGATGCACTAGTGTTTCCATAGAGGTGTTTTCTATTTTGGGAACTATCCATATTCTGTTGAGGTTGCCATGACTTATGATTGGCTGAGACAAAATTGATTCCTTTTCAAGGACAGCTAGATTCTAAGTCACCAACCTTGATACAAATGTTGCCCTTGTGGTCCAAGGCTATAGAAGTCTTGTTACTTTTCTAATATAGCAACTATTTGTTTTGATTGGCTGAGATAAAATAACCTTGTTCTCCAGAACTACTGCATGTCAAGTCTTCTTTTCATTCAGTTTACTATAAAGCAATACCTTTCTCTCATTCTTGGTACAGAGACACAAAGAGACCAATGAAAATTACCTTTCAGGATCCAAAGTTTTTTGGTCAATTTAGTTCCTATAGCCTAGTTTACATTTAGCCTATGATGCTCCTACAGCCTGTAGCCTAGCCATATCTAACTTTCTACAGGGCCACCATGCAATGGGAGGTGGAGGCGGTGAGATATTCAGATGGAATTATGGGCTTCATGCTTGTTGCAATGTTTAATTGAAAGTTATACAAATTTTCAAACATCGTAAGCTCTTAGCCTGTAGACATGTCATAGAATGAATTGCAAGATCCCTGTTCAGTTATTTTGCAGAAAATGTGCAGTGATATAAGGACAAATGCACAATTTTTGGAAGACATGCGGGGCCAAAAATTTTTTAAGGCAATTGCATTGGGAGCTGCATGGGCTCCGTAGGATTTTTGAGGGAGGTTTGCAGAGAATGTTGTATAATTACACATATTTGAACAATCTCCACACAGCCACCATATGGATTTGTGCTGAAGTCTCCTCAAGAGCCCATGCAAGAAATGGTACAATGGCTGTATGTAATATAACAAGAGGCCCATGGGCCACATCGCTCACCTGAGTCACCTTGGTCCATATCAGAAGATTTTCCATATCTATTTGCATGTAAAACCGTAGTCCCTATTATGGCCCCAAACCTACCCCTGGAGGCCATGGTTTTTGCAAACTTGAATCTACACTATGTCAGAAAGCTTTCATGTAAATATGAACTTCTTTGGCCCAATGGTTCTTGAGAAGAAGATTTTTAAAGATTTTCCCTATATATTTGTATGTAAAACTTTGATCCCCTATTGTGGCCCCATCCTACCCCAGGGGGGCATGATTTCAACAAACCTGAATCTGAACTATATCAGAAAGCTTTCATATAAATCTCAGCTTTTCTGGCTTAGTGGTTCTGGGAAGAAGATTTTTAAAGATTTTCCCTATATATTTGTATGTAAAACTTTGATCCCCTATTGTGGCCCCATCCGACCCCCGGGGGCCATGATCTTAGCAATTTAGAATCTGCACTATATCAGGAAGCTTTCATATAAATCTCAGCTTTTCTGGCTCAGTGGTTCTTGAGAAGAAGATTTTAAAAGATTTTTCCTATAAATTTGTATGTAAAACTTTGATGCCCCCCTTGAGGCCCCATTCAATCCCCGGGGTCCATGATTTTAACGAACCTGAATCTGCACTATATCAACAACAAAAAAACAAAAAAAACTTTGACCCCCTATTGTGGCCCCATCCGACCCCCGGGGGCCATGATTTTAACAATTTAGAATCTGCATTATATAAGGAAGCTTTCATATAAATCTCAGCTTTTCTGGCTCAGTGGTTCTTGAGAAGAAGATTTTTAAAGATTTTCCCTATATATTTGTATGTAAAATTTTGATCCCCTATTGTGGCCCCATCCGACCCCCGGGGGCCATGATTTTAACAATTTAGAATTTGCATTATATAAGGAAGCTTTCATATAAATCTCAGCTTTTCTGGCTCAGTGGTTCTTGAGAAGAAGATTTTTAAAGATTTTTCCTATATATTTGTATGTAAAACTTTGACCCCCTATTGTGGCCCCATCCGACCCCCGGGGGCCATGATTTTAAGAATTTAGAATCTGCATTATATAAGGAAGCTTTCATATAAATCTCAGCTTTTCTGGCTCAGTGGTTCTTGAGAAGAAGAGTTTTAAAGATTTTCCCTATATATTTGTATGTAAAACTTTGACCCCCTATTGTGGCAGCATCCGACCCCCGGGGGCCATGATTTTAACAATTTAGAATCTTCACTACCTAATAAAGCTTATCTATAAATTTCATCTTTTCTGGCCAAGTGGTTCTTGAGAAGAAGATTTTTTAATGACCCTACCCTATTTTTACCTTTTCTTGATTATCTCCCCTTGGAAGGTGGCCTGGCCCTTTATTTTAACAATTTAGAATTCCCTTTACCTAAGGATGTTTTGTGCCAACTTTGGTTGAAATTGGCCCAGTGGTTGTTGAGAAGTTGAAAATGTGAAAAGTTTACAGACGGACGGACGCCGGAATACGGGTGATCAGAAAAGCTCACTTGAGCTTGCAGCTCAGGTGAGCTAAAAATAAAAGCTGTAGGTTTTTGCAATGCCCAAAAAATCGCATTGAAAATCATAGATAAATTTATGTTATGGCTGCCTTGGCAAATGTAAATTAGGCTTAAGGAACATCAAAATCGGACTTGAAACAATAATGATACAGCAGTTATTGTATATATTCGCATATGAATTGACCCGGATACAAGTCACTGACCTTTTTATTTGGAGAAATTTTAAGGAATTTGACAATGACCTTCTTATAAGTTGGATTGAATTGTCTGTTAACTTAATACCTATTTTCTAGCAACTTTGTTGTTTATATTTTCTGAATGTCAGTCTCGATCTTTATTACCGATAACCTCATGGTAAATGTACTGAATAAATAAGAAAATAATTTTTCAAAATTTATTTTTTCATATTTCATCTTTTCGGCTTGGTATTTACCCTGTGAAATTTAGTAATTTAATTAAGAGAACTGCCCTAGCTATCTTTCATTTGGAGTTGCTCACTGTCCAAGCCATCCATCTGGTAAAACAAATAATTGAATGAATAATTAATTTCAGTTGTTTAATTATGATAAATAACATTGACATCACTGCATGACAATGATTATACTGCAGTCTATTAATGGCAATAACCCCTATTTTAATGAATATTATAGGTATATATATCTTCACTGTAAACTTTTATATGTAATTGATATTTAATGCTTACATTGATTCAGAGATGTACATACGTTACAAATCGGGCTTGTCCTTCATGAAATGTTCGCATAAAAAATACTGTATATTGACTTTAATAAACATATAAAATGATGAATTAAATACATTTTCATTAACAGTGGTAACAACTAGTGATTTTAATCAACATTAATGCATTAGAAATACCATCAAATGTTGCAAGTTGTGCAGCAAAAACATATTTCCATCAGTAATATCTGCATTTAAGTTGAACATAGACTTCAGAGTCAAAATAAAATTTTTACTCCCAAAAAACTTTATAGATGTGAGTATATGAGATACTTGCCAAACTGTCTTGATAAGTATTTGGTATGTTCTTTTAGTGATCCCAGCCGGAACAATTTGTTGGAAAATGAAGAGGAAGATTCGTGGGGAGGATGGGAAGAAAAGGAGTCATGGGAAAACAACAAGGAACCTCAAACCAAGAAGAAAAACAAACCTCAGAAACTCAGTGAAGAGGATGAATTTGAGGCATGGCTTAATGATGACACACCCCTCCAGTCATCAAAATCAAAAACTAAAGATGGATGGGATGACTGGGGAGAAGAAAAGACAGACAAAAAGAGTAAAAAGGCAGACAAAAGTGTGAAAAAAGCAGGAGACAAATTGTCTGGGGGTGATGGTTGGAGTGATGTTAACTGGGAATCAGACTTTTCTTCACCTCAGAAGCAGAAACAGCCTCTGGTGGGAAATTTGTTGGACTTTGGTGAGGAGGAGACTGGGGGAACCTCCTCAGGCTGGGATAATGAGGTGTGGGCTGAGGATGAGGATGAAGATAACTGGCAAAGTCTGGAGGAGAACTCCAAGTTAAAATGATCATGGTTGTTGCTTAGTATTTTAATGTAATTATGTGTATATGCCAGTATTTTCATGATACAATCTCACCGTTTTCTTTCGGGAAATTGTCAAGGACAAGAAGTCACAGTGATTTTGTGAACTTTACAAAAGATATTCAATCATACAATGATCATTTGAATGTTTGGCATTGTTGTAAAGTTTACAAATCATAAATGTGCTTTATGATATAAATTGAGGAACAATGCATGATTCAATCATTTTATTATCTGCCATGATTGTATAGTCAAGGAATTGAATTCCAGATTTTTAACAGTTTTGATTTATGACCTTGAAGAGATCTTTGATGTGGGTCTTTATAGATTTTTAAGGTTTTGGCTTTCTTTTTTATTTACTGCATATGAAAATGCAATGTTGAGTCCAAAGTCTACTATTCTTGATATTTCATTTGTATTAATGAAAAGTTAATCCATTGTAATTAGGAAATTATTAATTCATAAGATATAGTAGACTTGATAACTGTGCAATACTTAGAGTCATGTTTGTTAAAGATATTGTTAATATAGCTTACATGGACTGAGAGTTCATGTGAGTTTATGCTATCACAAGGTGTCTGATATCCAGGGAGCTTGTACTTCACTGCATTAAAGGGGTATAGACATGATTTAAACTGAAAATTTTCACATTTTATTTTTCCATTTTTAATGTTTACAATGCGTAACAAAGGATTTCTAATTGTCAGCAAACATTTTTTTTAATGTCTTGTTGGGTTACAAGTGAGATACAGCACTCGCAATTCTTTGTTATGTAAACAAAGCTTTACTTTTTACAGATGTGCAAAATGCTAAAGAGATACCTAGTTAAAATCTTAACTCCTTGTGATCAATGTCAGACACATTGTTGTAATGTTATGCTGTAGATGTATTGTGTTTTGACATTGTGTTTTTCCTGTTCAATTCAGCATCCAGTAATAAGTAAATTTAAAATTGGTATACATTATATCATCTTTATCAACAATTTATTTGAAATACTAAGACACTGAATGTTAACAACAGAAGCATACATATAGCATTGATTCTTGTTCTACAGGTATGAAAGGCCTTTTAGAACAATGAAATCTTTCTGTCCTTTTTTTTTGTAGGGGGGGGGGGTTAATGAAGATTTGTCACCTTTTGACATACTGGTATATCTATTTAAGATTGATATTTTCTTGTAACTACACTACATAGGAAAAACTGTAGAGTGTGATGGGGTTTTTTTGGGGGGGGGGGGGGGGAGGGATGGTGCTAATTTTGGTCTGTTTGGATGGGTTCCAAATCACAAAAATCATTTTATATCTATATAGTAAATATTCAAAAATTAGCAACTGTAAAATCATTGACATTCCTTTATTTCCTGAATTTGTCAAATTTTACACCCACCAGAAAAACCAACTATATGGTGAATAGGCACCCCAGTCAATCCGAGGTTGACTGAAGCCACCAAAAGTGTTTAATGCATCAGGTGTAAATGATGGTCAGTCTCTTTCATAATTATCCTTTTTTAATTGAAATGTATGTCAATGTTGTAAGGATACTATTTATATTGAAATTGATTTTCATAAATTGTTATATTTTGATGTCAGTTTGGCATTAGGTTTGTTGAAAGTGTTTCGAAGTCTTGCCACTGTCATAAACAGACAGTGCTATATATTGCAAAATAAAACTAGAATGTCAAAGAATATACAAAGATGTTTGTTTCACTGACGGTGACCTTTGTTATTTTTTTTTTCACTAGTGAGCTCTTCTGATTCCAGGATCTGTGGTTGTGGTAACTTTTTTTTTAACTCGCCTGGACAAATGTCCATATAGTGATTGCCATGACCCCAGTGTCAGTGTCACACTTAAAAAGAAAAACTTTATCCTTGGCTATATCATTTGAACTAAGGGGGATAGGGCTTTGTTTCACATATACCCATATAGACGCTTTATGACCAGGTGTTTCATTTGGTACCAAAACTTGACCTTTACATTGGATTTGACATACTTTTCAAAAACTTTGAACCAAGGGAAATATAGTAAATAGAGTCACACTTCCCCACAAGCTATGTTGTCTTGACAACTCTTCTTTTTGTTTGTGTGTGTATGGGTTTTTTTTAACATTTTTTACTTCTTTTAAGGATTTAGAGGGCCAACCATTATGGGTCCAAAGCATATAAATGGTAAAAGGTGAATCACTTAGGTGACCTATTGCTATTGGTATGCATCTGTCATCCTTCGTGCATTAACAATTGAA
>NC_079167.1:56546200-56708700 GCF_947568905.1 Ostrea edulis
ATGGACATTCATTTTTTTTAATGTTTGATTTATAACTTCAAAACAAATTTGATATTTGTTAGAAAACTTTGAATTTTAAAGGGGATGTATAACAAGACATGTTTGTAAAACATATGCCCCACCGCCTTCCTTCCTCCTCCAAAATTTAAAACCATAGTGACCTTTTTGATCTGAGATCCAATTACGATCATTTTACAGGTGATAATCAATTTATCTGTGGAGTTTGTTGATATTTAGTAAAAGATCCTCGAATTATAAAATTGTTATTCAATATGCAAGCAAACAAGCCCCATGGTACATGACCTAAAAGTCAGCAAGTGTTATTCAGAGGTTACCCAACCTCACTTTGAGATTTAATGATGACCTGAAAATCAATCGGATTATCTACTAGTCATCACTGACCTCCCAATGAAGTTTTAATCACAACTAGAACTGTCCTAAAAGGACTAATACCCCCACAGGGATCATTGAATGGTGGGAAATAGTGAATTTTTGCTCATTGAGTAATAAACACTTTATTTTGACACGAAGAACTCGGTTTTCTTGAGCAATTAATGTAAATGCAAGATTATATATTCTGCAGTAGAGCATTACTAAGAATGCTTAATATCATCACTCGGAATGTTTAAGATATGCTTAATATCATCACTCGGAATGTTTAAGATATGCTTAGTATAACTTCTGAATATCGTAAACAACTTATCTTTTCTTAACAAAGTCATATCCACAGACAGACAGAAAATGGAATGATGATTCCATTATACCCTCTCCTACACTTATACAGTTGTTTCTGTGAGTGAACAGATCATTACAAAATCTAAAAGAAAATGACCAAGTCCATAAAGTTGGGGAAAAAACACCTATAGAATAAAAATATTTCTGTAACTTCCTTGAATGTAAAAGAATTTCAATACAAGAGGCTCATGGGCCACATCGCTCACCTGAGTCACCTTGGCCCATATCTGAAGACTTTCCATATATATTTGCATGTAAAACCTTCGTCCCTATTATGGCCCAAACTACCCTTTGCAAACTTGAATCTACACTATGTCAGGAAGCTTTCATGTAAATGTCAACTTCTTTGGCCCAATGGTTCTTGAGAAGAAGATTTTTAAAGCTTTTTCCTATATTTGTATGTAAAACTTTGAAACCCCCCCCCCCCCCCCCCCACTTGTGGCCCCATCCTACCCCCCGGGGGCCATGATTTGAACAAACTTGAATCTGCACTATGTCAGAAAGGTTTCTTGTAAATATCAGCTTTTCTGACTCAGTGGTTATTGAGAAAAAGATTTTAACTATATATTTGTATGTAAAACTTTGATCCCCCTTGTGGCCCAATCCTACCCCCGGGGGCCATGATTTGAACAAACTTGAATCTGCACTATGTCAGAAAGTTTTCATGTAAAAATCAGCTTTTCTGGCTCAGTGGTTCTTGAGAAGAAGATTTTTCCTACATATTTGTATGTAAAACTTTGATCCCCTATTGTGGCCCCATCCAACCCCCGGAGCCCATGATTTGAACAAACTTGAATCTGCACTATGTCAGAAAGTTTTCATGTAAAAATCAGCTTTTCTGGCTTAGTGGTTCTTGAGAAGAAGATTTTTAAAGTTTTTCCCTATATATTTGTATGTAAAACTTTGATCCCCTATTGTGGCCCCATCCTACCCCCGGGGGCCATGATTTGAACAAACTTGAATCTGCATTATGTCAGAAAGTTTTCATGTAAAAATCAGCTTTTCGGGCTCAGTGGTTCTTGAGAAGAAGATTTTTAAAGATTTGTCATATATATTTGTATGTAAAACTTTGATCCCCTATTGTGGCCCCATCCAACCCCCGGAGCCCATGATTTGAACAAACTTGAATCTGCATTATGTCAGAAAGTTTTCATGTAAAAATCAGCTTTTCTGGCTCAGTGGTTCTTGAGAAGAAGATTTTTCCTATATATTTGTATGTAAAACTTTGATCCCCTATTGTGGCCCCATCCAACCCCCGGAGCCCATGATTTGAACAAACTTGAATCTGCATTATGTCAGGAAGCTTTCATGTAAATCTCAGCTTTTCTGGCTTAGTGGTTCTTGAGAAGAAGATTTTTAAAGTTTTTCCCTATATATTTGTATGTAAAACTTTGATCCCCCCTTGTGGCCCCATCCTACCACCAGGGGCCATGATTTGAATAAACTTGAATCTGCAATATGTCAGGAAGCTTTCAGGTAAATTTCAGCTCTTCTGGCCCAGTGGTTCCTGGGAAGAAGATTTTTAAATGACCCCACCCTATTTTTGCATTTTTGTGATTATCTCCCCTTTGAAAGGGACATGGCCCTTCATTTGAACAAACTTGAAAGCCCTTCACCCAAGGATGCTTTTGGCCAAGTTTGGTTGAAATTGGCCCAGTGGTTCTGGAGAAGAAGTCGAAAATGTGAAAAGTTTACAGACAGACAGACGGACGCCGGACAAAATGTGATCAGAATAGCTCACTTGAACCTTCGGTTCAGGTGAGCTAAAAAATGACAGGTGCACAACTTCATTATATACATAATATATACACAAAGTTTAAATCAAATCTGTTCATTGGTTTTTCAGATATTCTCTGGACAATGACAGCACCCCCTCAAAATGGAAGAAATATCCACAACTTCCTTGAATGTTAAAATATCTCAAAATTGCAGGTGCACAACTTCATTATTCATGTAAGATCTACATGAATTTTTCATCAATTTACTCATCCATGTTAAAGATATTCTCTGGACAAATTATGTTTATGGACTGACAAGGTGATTCCAGTAACCCTCCCCCAAACTTTGTTTGCAAGGGGTATAAGAATAAGGGTTCTTCTGTGATTGGTTGGACAATGATAAGCATGCTAGAAAGCCTGTGACCATTGGTGCTGAAAATCAATATTGGACACCCACAAGTCATTACATAACCTGCATTTTCTCATAATCATTGGACATAGGGTTCTCTAGTAATCAGCTAGACAACTGAAGTAAGGCATAAAAAGAATCTAAATTTAGTTTCAGGTTTTAGTTCACCTGAGCTAAAAGCTCAAGTGAGCTATTCTGATCACCCGTATTCCGGCGTCCGTCCGTCTGTAAACTTTTAACATTTTCAACTTCTTCTCAAAAACCACTGGGCCAATTTCAACCAAAGTTGGCACAAAACATCCTTAGGTAAAGGGAATTCTAAATTGTTAAAATAAAGGGCCAGTCCACCTTCCAAGGGGAGACAATCAAGAAAAGGTAAAAATAGGGTAGGGTCATTAAAAAATCTTCTTCTCAAGAACCACTAGGCCAGAAAAGATGAAATTTATAGATAAGCTTTATTAGGTAGTGCAGATTCTAAATTGTTAAAATCATGGCCCCCGGGGGTTGGATGGGGCCACAATAGGGGGTCAAAGTTTTACATACAAATATATAGGAAAAATCTTCTTCCCAAGAACCACTGAGCCAGAAAAGCTGAGATTTATATGAAAGCTTCCTGATATAGTGCAAATTCTAAATTGTTAAAATCATGGCCCCCAGGGGTTGGATGGGGCCACAACAGGGGATCAAAGTTTTACATACAAATATATAGGAAAAATCTTCTCAAGAACCACTGAGCCAGAAAAGCTGAGTTTTATATGAAAGCTTCCTGATATAGTGCAGATTCTAAATAGTTAAAATCATGGCCCCCGGGGGTTGGATGGGGCCACAATAGGGGATCAAAGTTTTACATACAAATATATAGAAAAAATCTTTCAAAATCTTTTTCTCAAGAACCGCTGAGCCAGAAAAGCTGAGATTTATATGAAAGCTTCCTGATATAGTGCAGATTCTAAATTGTTAAAATCATGGCCCCCAGGGATCGGATGGGGCCACAATAGGGGATCAAAGTTTTACATACAAATACATAGGAAAAATCTTCTTCCCAAGAACCACTGAGCCAGAAAAGCTGAGATTTATATGAAAGCTTTCTGATATAGTGAAGATTCAGGTTTGTTAAAATCATGGCCCCCTGGGGTAGGATGGGGCCACAATAGGGGATCAAAGTTTTACATACAAATATATAGGGAAAATCTTTAAAAATCTTCTTCTCAAGAACCATTGGACCAAAGAAGTTCATATTTACATGAAAGCTTTCTGACATAGTGTAGATTCAAGTTTGCAAAAACCATGGCCTCCAGGGGTAGGTTTGGGGCCATAATAGGGACTACGGTTTTGCATGCAAATATATATGGAAAGTCTTCTGATATGGACCAAGGTGACTCAGGTGAGCAATGTGGCCCATGGGCCTCTTGTTTAACTTGTTATAGCAGAGAAAAGAAAGATTTTTATGTTGAAATTTATTCAAGTAAATATAAAAAAAAGTACATAGTCATATATTTTTCATGAAATGTAAACTATATATTTTGAGGTTTTCCATTCCATAGAAACAATATCAATCATGTAAATCAAATACAGATCTCATCATACTGTTCACATTTCTAGAGTTGTACAAAAACAGAAAGAAAAGTGACGTAGTTTTGCTCCTCAATCAGCATTAGATATCTAAAAATGTTATTAAAAAATGATAAACTCACTTCAACAGAATGTTAAAGTTTTAGAATGAACCAGTCTATATGCTACGTTGTTTACATTTTGTTGCTGGGATTTTTTGCTGTAGAACTAAACAAATTAGCTATTATATATATATATATATATCTGCTTTATAGAGAGGGTTGTGAAAGCTTTCAGAGACATTCCAGATTAAAAAAGCAACACAATAAAACATGCAGCATAGCAGTTTCCTAATGAACATTTTAAGATCTTTAGCGTAATTATGTTACTTTGCTCCAAATGAGTCTTTGGTATGTTGTACTAATAACAGAGAAACCAGCAATATCCATTTCTTGTTACAACATGGAAATTTTTTACACTTAATCACATGACACATAGAAAAAGCACCAATTTGTTAATGAGTTATGAGTAGTATGAAAGTCATTAAATTTGCAATGAACATGTAAAACCTTAATTAAAAGGGCTTGCACACTTATAAAAGAGGCATCAATTGTCATATTATCAGTTGAACTCTATGAAATTCAATTGTTAAAGATGAAATTCTGCTAAAAGCATACAATACACACATAAATGGTATAAAATCAAAATCCATTGAGTATTTTAATATTGGGGGCCACTGAGCCACATGGGGTTGTGTTGTCTGGGTAAGAATTAAATGAAAGAGTGCAGATGATGCTGTTTACTATTTTCTTCCGCAAATTTTTCTTGATTTTACCACCTTTTACCTAGTTTAAAAAGTTTAATTTTTCAGTACTAGAGTGTTTTTTTCCAAAATGGAAATAATAATCAAACTTCTTTCAAAAACTTCCCCAACTGTAAAGTACACATAAAATACAACACTATGTAGTTTGGACATTTTGAAAGCTGTATATTTTAAAATGACAGGATACAAAATATAGATTTTAAAATGACGGTACATAATTTTAATGACTGTGTTTATTATCCAGATAAGGTAGGACTGAGGTAGACATAGTGCATGCAACACAACCAATACTACTAAACCACCGATCAGAGCTTTATGCCTCGTTCACACGGATGCGCATTTGATGTGAAGTAAAATAATGCGCATTAAATTAATTCGAATGAAATAGCATTTACACAGCGGTAATATTTAATGCGAATTAAACTAATGCGCATTAAATTCGTATGCATCTCTAAATTAAAGGGTGTGGGAAAAGAATTAAAGGATAGACTATATTATTGAAAATTATTTTTATTCTATATTACTGTATGATGAAAATTGGGTAGATACAGAATTCATTGTTCAAAACACTAGGCCTATATATAGTGTACATGTTTACAATGTACATGTAACTGATCTACACACAAGGAGATTTCTCGTGTTTGTTTCTATATGTTCTCAAGAAATTACTTGTTATTTCCTCTGACGACCAGCATTCATTCTAGACAATGTATTGCTTCTTCGTGAACCCAGTTTAAAAAACCTCGAAACGACTCTTTCACCATTTCGCTGACTACTGTTGTGACATAACTTTTAATTACTAATACGTATTATAAGTCTACTATGATGTCATATAGTATAAAAAAAATAACAATGAGCGGCATATTTGTTTTTTAAAAAATGTATTAAAAAAAATCAAAAATCAAAAAAATCAAAAAAAAAATAAAATCATATTTTCACTAATTTAAGCATTTTTGTCTTAGTTTAAAGCAATTCCTTCCATATGTATTACTCAATATGCCTATGCAGAGCACAGATTTACGTCTGACATTATCTAATGACATACTGTTTGTACATGTTTTTTTTAGTGATTATTATCATTTTAATTAATTTTTCGCACAAAACTAACACTAACATACATAGCTGACCATGGATATGATGCATGTGACCCAAATTTGCCATTACGCATGCGTGTATATTCAATGCGAATTAGCTTCGCTTTGTGTTCACACGGAGCTAATGCGAAGTAAATTTAATTTGCATTTTATCCCGACGTAAATTTCAATTCGAAGTAAACTAATGTGCATTAAAATCTGTGTGTGTACGCGGTTCAGATTTAATTCGCATTAACTTACGTTTAATGCGAATTAAATTCTTCGCGTGAACGAGGCATTAAATGACCCTTCTAGTGAACCTGTAATTGAAACAAAAAGGGCAAAAACCAGATACTTGAAACTTTCTTCTTCTTTTCTTTGCCAGAGGGAGAAAGAACACAGATATTATATATAAATGGATAGCAGAAGGGGCCAAGTATACAAAATAAAATGCACAAAACTATTAATATTAAACATGAAAAAAAAAGCGACTACATGTAGTACATACATGTACCATACTGAATGTTGACAGAATACAACATGTACACGTGAAGACATTGAAATATAGACAGATTTTACCTTTCATACATGAGACATTCAAGTAATGATTATAAAAAATGCAATCACTTATCACCTTTCTAACTCGTATACATAAAATATAATAGTCATGTGTCATCAGTTGTCTCCGTTTCATAAAACACTCACTTTCACAAATGATGTACATGTTCCTTATTGCACTTTAGAATACACATGTGCAAACTTTGATCACAGATGTTCCTTCTTTTTTCATCACTCTATTGAGACTCCTCATATGCAGCCTTTACAAATTTCTGTCATGCACCACCTTATGATGTCTATGTGGTGTGTCTGTCTGCTAACATATGGGACAACACCGGCCTACAACTGTTCTAGGGCTGGCACATGGTAGAACTGGACACGTTTGTTTTGTACACTCAACTTGATCTCCCTAAATAATCAAGGAAATTTTTTAACATGTGACAATTTCAAACTTATGATACATGTATCGTTTAGGTATGCATGTTTAAAGTTAGTATTGGTGAAACATTAACTTAAAAAGTGTCCATTGGACTTAGACCTCTCTCTCTCTCTCTCTCTGAGTCTCTCTCTCTCTCTCTCATGCTTTGGAAACCACTTCCAAACTAAACATATCCAATCCCAAATTTGTACACACTAACCTAATCCCAAATACACACTTACTAAATCCTATATACACTCTTATCCAATCCCAAATCCTGACCTCTTACCCATTTACTTCAAGTTTTCCCTTTGTTAAACTTCAGTCACCACAAAGGTTAAATATAATGACTAAGCCAACTGTGGATTATTTTCTTTGATGACAGAATGGGACAAGCGTCAGCTAGATTCAGATGTACATGTATACTCTAGCCTTGTTATAGTACACATGTACATCCACTGACAACCATTATAATATATACATATAATGTATTGATAATAGTTGCTTGGACCCAATTCTATCTCGCCATAATTCTTCAAAGTCAATATAAGAGTGCCTACTATTGATATTGCATTGCTGGTAACATCACAACAATGTTACTGGCAAACTCATTAATGCTCATGTACGTTACTTAGTCCTCAATATGCTTAACATTATTCAAGAAAAGAGACAACATTGGCAGTTTTGTTAGGTAAATGGAGAGTACTCTTAGTCTTGTCATCCTTCATCATACTGTTATGTGATCGTTAGCAATCTCAACAGAATATCCCTTCCACTTGACCTGAAGTCAGTTTTACTGTTTCACTACATACTTCATGCTGAGTAGGGTAGTAAATAAAGTGGACTCACCCGGCAGGCACAGGTCTTACAGTTATTGACAGTCCATCTGTCTAAGTTTTTCCTTTTCTGCCCTTTGTTGTCGTAACAGCCCTTACGAGTCTTCCTCATATACTTGTTCACTTTCTTCAACTGAAAATGAAAGATATCACTTGCAGATCAGATCAGTTTTCTAAAGAAATCATAGCTAAGTCCTCTCCTGCATGTTTTCTGACACCTTGAAGTGATTATACTGCATATAGTGAATTACATTTCCATGGTAAGTAAAATAAAGAAGAAATGCATAAGCTTCACAAACTACAGTCACACCTCATTATCTCTTACTCAATGGGACCAAGAAAAAACTTTTAGATATCGGAGGGCTCAAGATATAGAGGATCTTGAACGAATGCTTATGGCATATGAAATGAGTTGCTGGTTTTAATATTTCCCGAGCCTTGGCATTGAGCGCAAGAAATAAGATCTATAGATAAACACATCAACATTATAGCTAAATTGAAATATTAATCTTAAAATTTTAATATTAAGTGATGTCATTATTTTACAACAAAATAAACAGGAATAATTATGATAGACTTGAATAACATTTGTAGTAAAACTAAAAAGTTGACAATTTTGTATCCATGTTAGCACAAGCAATTTTGTGTTATTCATGTTATTGTTTGACGTAATCTGCTCCATCACGGTTTGGGGAATTAAACTTAGCCTGCAGTCGCTTGAAATTTCTGTTTCATATTTTCACTTCATAAAAAAAACACAGAATCGTTTTGAAACAACCTTGGTTACAATTGCATGCTCTTTACCGTCAATTTTAATAGTCGCCAACTTCAAAGGATGTCATATTGTTTTGTTTACGTGGCGCATTAATACATGTGATTAACCTACATGATTTGCATATATAGTTATTAACCTGTTCATATCATTTTTCCAAACTCGCGTTATGAACCCGAAAATAGTACTGTTGTGTGATAAACTGAGGTTAAAATACATGAAGGAAGTGTAGTTGGGACTTCCAACTTGCATCAACATACCCATGGTATTCGTTATACCGATGTTCAAGATACTGAAGTTCAACTGTATGCTTCTAATGAATCACTATTTGTTATTAGACTGTTGTACTGGTATTTGTAGAGTCTCTGCCCTGATTTCCTCTTAGTTTTAAAAATTTCATTTGAATATGAAATTTACCTTTCTTTTCAGTGTTACCACTGTCTTTGTAAGACCTCTGATTTCATTTTCCATTTTTGAGAATTTGGAGTCGATGACTGACATTTGGTCGTTGAGTGTACGTATCTGGGAGCGGTCAGTTGAAGGTCGGGACAACAGGGTGGTGTTGTGTTCCCGATCTTCACGATGAGAAAACTGAGTATTCTGCCCTCGCCGGAAATGGTTGGTCAGGGATTGGAAATTTCCGGATTTCTCACAGTCTAAAATGGTGGGAAATTGTAGATTGAAAACATTAAAAAAATTTAATAGTTAAAAAGTTAATATCACATTACTGTAAAAGAAGCCACAGCCCTAATTTTAAAGCCTATAATTACTACAATTTTTTGTATGACTTACTTGTACAACATTCAGACCAGACTTTCAGATTCAATTTTGGAATTTTAGAACACTCGAGGTAATCTGCATCACTATCAGCCTTCACAAACACATCTCTCTGAACACGCTGAATGCCATCACTGCTCTCACACATAATCTGAGCTAGAGTAACCTGCTTGATTTCTGCTAACTGGTTTGGCTCAAATACACCTGGATTTTCATACCAGAATCTGCAAACAAAAATTTACAATTTGGGTCAAAAATTAAACTAATGACGCTTTTACCTATAACTAGAACACACCAATACACATGTACCTTTAATTCTTAAATTCAACTTTCTAATGAAAATAGTTAACACTGTTGACTACTATGCTGTTTCCTGTCTCAATGGATGACAACTAAATCATTGCACATGTGCTCTAGCTACTGAGCAAGTCATTAAAATTATCAAGGACTTCTTCCTAATGACCAGTGTGATTTACTCCAAAAATAGACATGAAATAGCCAATAAACTGAGCATTAATGTGCCTGATACAGAGAATCTTACACTTATTACTAAATATACAATGGAAAAAATACATGTCGAGTCAGATTGACACATGTCAACAGTTCTGAGCCCTACTTTATTCAGCTCTGGAATTCGGTACTGAAGCAATCTCAACTAAAGCATATTTTCTTGAATGATCAGACCTAGTGCAGTCTATAAGCTGCTCATATTTTACAGAATGAAAAGAAATACCTGTCCCCATCTCTTGCCCTTTTGAACTGGTCCACAATGATACACAAAAATGTTGGACCTACTTTTCCTCCATCCAAAGGTTTCTCAGCCATGCCTCCCACAAACAAATCTATGTTGTCTGTAAGAAAGACAGTTACATATGTTATACATCCAACAAATTATATCTTTGTTCCGCTACGTTTCAAAGTTGACAAGTATGCCAGAAAAATAAATATGCAGTGGAAGTAAAGCTGCACTTATAATAGAAATTTGATTTACCTTCCATAAAAATAAATACTGCAAGTTGCTGCACAAAAATAGTTAGAAAATAATGAAAGATCAGTACTGAAGAAGTAGCATTGTTTTGAATGGCACATCATATGAACCCACTAGTTGTCTCTCCATTACACTACTGTAAAAGTGGTTATTTACGCGTGGGAGAAATTTACACTAATTATGCGGTCATGTGTTAAGCGCGAAAATTTCTCCCACATATATAGTTATAAATATTTGTTATAATATATGTCATATTCAGTTACCACATAATTTTCCCCCACACATAATGTTGGATGTGGAAAAATGATTACTTAACCCCCAGCGTAAATAACCAATTTTACAGTATATTCCTTAAATGTAGTGCAACAGATAGAGAACTCGTGAGTTCTAACGATGAGTACAGTAGTGCATACAGAATCTTGTTAAACTGGCGAGTGCTACATACTGCGTGTGTACTTATGTTAGAATATTCAAATGTTGGTGCTATTGGATCTGATGCACTATTTGATGTAACTATGATATAGTGCTTGTTCTGTGTTTGATGGTGGATAAATACAGATTTTGATGCCACCATAAATCAGTGCTCATGCTTCACCACTAAAGAAGTTAAAATAGGAATCTCACTATACAATTAGTACACACACCAAATCTGCTTAACGTTTCATCATTTGTTTCTATGTTACCTGGGTGTCCATACAATGCCTGAAGTTTTTCCCTGACACTTCGCTGTGGCATCTCACTCGCAAGGTCATCAAAACTGGTGGCTCTCGACAGACCACAGATATGTCTGTACTCATTGTAAAATGGCAGACCATGGTCCCTACCCCTCTGAATATTCAGTGAGGCCAGATCCTGCCCCACAGCATTAGCCAGGGAGAAGAGTTTCTCCGTCAGTTCTTTGTTCATCACCTCCTCAGGCATCCTTTTCTTGGCGGACATGCCAAACAATCCTCTCAATAATGGATCAATGCCTCCCTCTTCTAAGATTTTGTACGGTGAAAAGAAAGCCTTGTGTAATGGTAAATTTCCTTCAGGAATGGGGGCAAAACTTTCATTGAGTCTGAACATGATTGGTTGGACTAGAGAGTGACCAAATCTGAATGCTGCTGTAGCAAATTCATTTGCAATGGAAGGGTCAACACTCGAGTCATATCCGTTGTATGATCCAAGCTTTTCCATTCCTGACTTACCAATAATCTGTGGTAACCAGAATTTGTAAGAAATGTGCTGCATCATGGCACCAAGAATTTTCCTCGTTTCATGATACAATATATTTCCATCCCAGTGGGGGTTTACTTCTAGGAGTTCAGTAGCTATATAATTGTGGTGCCTCACCCACAAAGTATGCATTGCAGTGAGGGCTAAATGTTCATTCACGCGGTTATCTCCTGCTCTAAAACAAGGAACATGTCTTTTACTGGGTTCGATTTGGCAATCAAAATGATGAAGAAAATTGCCTGTATCAAATGGTAAAAGTCTTTTATTATTTCTGGACAACACACCCACTCTCAGAAGTCCACGTCCATTTGAAAACTCTCTTAACCTTTGTGCTTCAAAATCACTACTTCCATAGACAGAACTTGCATCAATGAATGCTGTGATTGCATTGATCTGTTGTCTTGGTGCAAAAGTTTTGTAAAACACTGATGTACTTCCGGAATTACAAATAGCACTGCTCCTGGAGAAACCCAGACAAGACGCATGTTGAATGCGCGTGTCACTCCTGGGAACGGTGATGGGAAAACATGGATACTGATTCTCACACGTCTCGTTGCAGTAACGGCCATCACTAAAGCGTGCATTGCTGACCGACTGAGGGGTCAGGCTCATGTCATGGTCCAGAAACTGACCCCACTGCATTAACATGTGAGTGCTGTGTTCGTCCATTGTCACATGGTCAGTGGACATCAGGAAAGATGACACCAGTCGAGGACTTGGCAAGTGGTAACCATTGTATAGTTTATTGGGGTTCCAACCTGGCAAAAAGCATTTATACAGCTGTTTACAAGTTTAAGTGAATTACATTCTTCTTTTTTTTTTTTTAAATCTCTTAACTATTTACACTTCTGTTCCATATCAGATTCTAGATAATTTTTATAATGTAAAATGTCAGAAGAGTTAAAATAATGTTTCCTTCATGTTTTTTCAATCTATATGTCACACAACTTGGCAAAAGAAATAAGATGCATAATTCAGTTACAAAAGATTTACGAAAGATTTATGGATAGCTATGTATCTTCATTTTTGTTTTCTGTTATCTGTTTTTAATTTAAAACTGACAGGTTATTTTTTCTTGAATTACGGTAAATAAGCAAGCACTAACCCACTGGTGTATTGAATCCATTTTCATAGATGGGAGGAAGCATTCTTTGCAGAGCAATAACGGATGCTCCCCAAGTTGGACTATGGAGATTGTTACACAAGCCATCCATGGATCGGAATCTCTTGTGGTAACACATTTCTGAGCAGCGGACAATCCGTGGATTGGCAAAGCATCCAGACATGTTGGCAATCAGTTCTAAATGACCAGGGGAGAGAATCTCCTTGTAACTGGATGCTGAATAGAAGGAAAAAATTGATAGACACAATAACATTCATTTGATTAACTACACAAATCATTCAATATTTTGGCATGTGAAATGCATGAAATTCATGATTTAACACTGAGAAGGAGCTTGAACACATCTTCCTCCATCATCACCTAAATCAGCCCTGCTCTCCATAACGCTGATCACCCATACCTTTATCACTAAGATTATACTTGTGGCCACCATCAACATGTCGCTGAATGATATCCAACGTCTGCTCAAATATTTCCTCGGCCCTGGCTAACCGAAGAGCATCAGCTGATGGGTACCGGAATATGGTGATGAGGTCCTGGACGGAGTGTGTACGATTTTTGTTGAAGAGATTCTTGATTGTCTGATTGATGGCCACATCCACCCGATTGGTGGCCTGCTGAATAGCCGGATTCACAAAGGAGTGGCCTGAATAATTCGTCTGGATTTCTCTAACTGGAAGGCAATTTGGATACCATATCATTATCTTATGGAAAATCTGCATCAATACTTAATGGTCACATTACAGTTATGACACACTATCCTTTTTATCATACAAACTGTTTCAAGGTGATAGAAATAGAGCACAATGTAAAAGTCAGAGTTCAAGGATCAAACAAAAGCAAGATACAGAAATCATGCAACCAACCTCTAACGTTCAAGTTGACAACATTCCTTGCAAATCCCAGGGTGTTTTCAGGGAAGCACTCATATCGTCCGAAGTCAGACTGCGCAAGACGTCTTATCGTGAGGCGATTCCCCTGAAGAGAGTATTTGGGGCCTGGTGAAATGGTGGCCCCATTCCTGATCCACCTGGTGGCTTCAAGTGGATCCCCGTCCTCCGCACACAGTAGGGTGATGTCTTCCCCAGGTCCTCCCTCCGTGTCATGTTCTCTGTTATTGGTGGGCACAGCTTCAAATGCAAAATATCAGCAATATTACAATTCTTATACAAGTTATAATTAAACTTGATAAATATGGGCATTATATCACTATATGTAGTTCTCATGTGAGTTATACCAAACTCAGTTAATACTGTTATTATGATATCACTATAATAATTATGCAAGTTATACCAAACTCAATAAATATTGGTATTATAATATCACTATAATTATTCTGCAAGTTATACCAAACTCAATAAATATTGGTATTTCAGCAGATTTTAATTTTTCTTGAAACTGTATTTTTGATATGGTGTAACAGAGACAGCACCCCCCCCCCCCCCCCCCCCATTCCTGAGCCCTGTATTTCTGGAACAACAGTTCAGTGCCCTATCTATCAAACTACAGAGTTTAGAGGGACTGATTCAATATTTTCTTCCCTGCCTTCCTATGGGCACACACAAGAGGCCCATGGACTTCTGCTTAAGTTACTATGCTCATACAGAGATCTATGTGATTCAGAAGCTTGAAAAACGAACAGTGGCCCAAAATTAAATGGAAAATGACCTGTAACCGGACAACTATGTCATAAGGTATTAATAAGGACCTAGTGGTTCTAGATAGAAATATTTTCAAAAGACCATTCTCTCCTATTTTACATACTTTTTAATTAAATCCACTTGGAAATGGATTGTTTTAAAAAAAATTACCTTGACTCCCATATTACCAAGAATACTGTGATCAACAAATTGACTCAGTGATTCTGGAGCAGAAGTAAAATCAAAACTGACAGATGACTGGCAACAGACAAACTTTGATCAGAAAAGCTCAGACATTGAAATAAATTTTTCAATTAAGTGAGCTAAAACATGCATTAAAATGCCCCTTATTCATCTCACCTGATCATGTATGGCTCAATAACACACATTTTGCTATGGTAGTCATCATATATTGATATCCATGTACTTGCTTCTGACGTATTTATATATATTTCAAAGGAAATCTTCATGTTTGCTTCTTTATAATTATATGGAATGTGTAACGAATTATTTTTCTACAGATAATGAAATAAATTTTTCTTATTACATGTATTCCCAAATTTTAAACTTTGTAGAGGTTTTATTAAGGCAAGCAGAAGAATGAATCAGAGAAAAATTAAACCCTTCATTTCTTACCAGTCTGAGTGACTGTCAGTCTGGCTGACCCTTGCACTGTTCCACCAGAGTTCTCTCCCCTACATGTATATGTTCCCCTGTCTGTAGACTGCAGTAAAACAATACGGAGTTGTCTCCCTTCATTTACAATCTGAATTCGTCTCTCGGTGGACAAGACTTCAGTATCTATTAGAAGTAAGTTATCATAAATTACATGCCACATACACAATGCTATGTAACAGGAAGGGAGAAAATACAATGGACCAGACTGGGATTCGAACCCAAGCACCTGAATTCTCTAGTCAAATGCTCTACCAACTGAGTGATCAATCCTGACTGACCACTACATTACTCCCTCTTTAATTGTCTTCACACTTGAAGACATAAACCCAGGATTTTTATCTCCTGGAAGGCATTTTCACCTGTCAGTTCCAGGGGCTTATCTTATGTAACAGGAAGGGAGAAAATGCAACAGATCAGACTGGGATTTGAACCTGGCCCCCTGAATCACTAGACAGGTGCTCTACCAACTGAGCTATCTGACCACCAGTGATCAAACCCATCTGACTGCCGCATTCCTCCCTCCTTAAATTTTCTTTGTCTTCGAAGACACAAAACCGAGATTCTTTAGCCCTCTGGTTCTCCAGGTAAGGTCCACACGAAAATAATTATATAATATGATTGATTGATGGTGTGTATATACGCTACCACCATTTCAATAGATTGGGAGTGAAAAACAATGGAATATGTTTAATGGGACCAAATTTCACTTTCCAACTTTGAAAGTTTGAGAGAGAGCAAGGGTAAATTTGCTTAGTTATATAGAGAGAAAAAATCGGGACCATGGTTTCATTTCAAGAACTTTGAGAGATAGAGGTTCAAGTCATTGAGAGTCACCTGTTTGTCTATGTTTATTTGACTGTATCTTTCAGACTGAAAACATCTGGTCTGGATCTGTTTGTCTTATTATATATTCCTGACATTGGACCAGGCTCTCTTTCCTGTTATATTTTGGGCTTGTCTTACATCTGGTTCACTATTGTAGCTGAAGTGGGAAGGACTCTTGATTTAGATTCACCTGGATAATTTGAATCTAAGGAGAGGTAGTGTGATGGGAGTGAGGTTTAATTGAATATTTACAATGAAACCAGCTCAACTGGTCCAAATCTTTAAGTCCGGTGGGTAGTCAGGGTTCAGTCACCCTTGCTATTATTGGTGTTTTACACTTTTAAATAAAAATCATGTCGCACCTTAGTATTTTGGTTTGTTTTGATATATCAAATTGAATTTACAAGTCTTTTTATACAAAGCTAAAAATAAATATACAACAGGATGATAAAGGGATAACACAGAAAAGTGGTGGCTCCTAACACCAAGGCAGACTTTGACAGGGGAGGGGATTTCCACCCCTCAATATAAAGAAACTGATAGTAGACTGATTCATAAAAGTCATCATATCGGGAATGTAATGAATAAACCTGACTAGATTTACAAATAAACATCAGATCAACATTTCGTCTTTCTTATCAATGAAAACAATATTCTCAAATAAAAGATTATATAGATTTTAGAAATTTTTAAGAGGTACATGTATGTGTGTGTTATGAATGGTTGTTTCTGCAATTGCAACCATGTATTATGTCATCTCTGTATTATTATAAATTTCATAACTAACCTTGTGTGATTAAGAGGATTTTTTATCATATAGATACAGGTATGTATGTGAGCAATCAATTGGATCCATGGGGGAAAAAATTCCCAAATTTGTTTTTTAAAGGCATTTTATGAACACAAATGTATAATGTAATCAAGAATTTGTCAGGGTTGATGCCTCGATCATCTTCATGCTTCAGAATTTTGAGGGAAAAAGTTTGAAATTTGACCTTCCTGTACTAACAACAGGTTAAGATTTGTCAAAATAAACTTCAGCCTCATTAATTCTGACTATTGCTTCGTAAAATTAATCCAATCAATATGAAAATGGTTCAGGGAATCCTTTGTGATACCGAAGTACTTTCTATTTCCCAAGATATGCATAATTCAACTGAACAATGAATTTTAATTCATAACACAGAAAGTTAAAATGCTACAATTTAGAACTCTCTAGCATATAATATCTTTTATATTTATATGTAGACTAAAAAAGTATTAGAAATGACAATATTATCACAGAATATAGTTTACCTTTTACTACATATGAAAGGCTTGAACAAGCAACATCAAACTCATGACCTAATGTCAATGTGAGATATTTACCTCATGACATATTACATATCAAATTATATAGAAAAAAGTCTAAAAATATTCACGATCTATTTACCTCATGATCAAAACATAGGCCTAAATGTGGTTCGAATCATTTCAGTTTGTGGTAACCACTCTGTGGATTGTCCATATTTGACAGTTTCATTGGGATGCAATTTTGTGGATAATTTGTGTCTGTACTTGCATGTTTCGTTGTGGTTTAAAATTCATGGGATAGGGATACTGTATTCAAGTATATCTTGACATGTTAGAATAAATACTGGTACTATACATTAGGGGAAAAACAATGTTTGGAAATGAGTTAATAGAAAAAAAAATGGTCAAAATGGAATGATCTGTTTCACTCAATATAGTTTCTTTTATACTTTGATATAAAAGATTTCACTACTTCTAATTGTTAACATTGTATTCTTTCTCTTCATCATGATTATATTAAATATTATTCCAGTATGCAAGGATGTGTGTGTGTGAAAGGTGGACATGTGTTGAAAATTATAAAAAATGCTGAAAAAAAGAAGAAACAATTCTACTTAATTTAGTATGAAGTATGTCAAAGTAAATGAATTCAGCTATCAAAGAACCCCAGACAAAATGCAACATGATATCTCACAAGACAAAGCAATATCCATACCCTGGTGCCTGTTGTTTATAGTTCACTGACATCTCATTCTCCTTAATCCTTTTATTTATTGTGATATCCTTTTTAAATCCTAATACCCCAAAGTAACAGAGAATTTTATATAGGTATTTCCATCATATATCATCCCCCTATCTGATGAATTACCCTTTTAACGTCAAATTTCCTGGCCATTATCATAAAGGGAACTACCTTATTACATAACATTGCCTTCATATGCTATGCATCCACGCGTCTGATGACATATTGAAAACTACATTCATGCCACTTGAATTTCAGGATCCATTATAAGATTAATTTCACAGACAGTGAGTCCATGATTTATTTTCGGTAAGTAGACAAACAACAAGAAAACGTTACCCATTACCATAAATTTACCATACCCTTTATGATGGAGTTAAATGTGTGTAACCTTATTAATGACCGTACACAATGTATATTTTCTTTGGCATCTTTCAGACTTTTCGCACACATTAACACAAAGATAAGGAAAGAACTAGGTTCACTTTATGCATAAAATGGTCTTGTTTCTTTAATATTAAACAAATATATTAATATGAGCCTTGATCCAACATCTAAATGACATGTATTTTAAAGGTATCAATTACAGTTTTATTTATCCACCGTACGTGTGTGTGTGTGTTCAGGAGTCCTCCTTCCCAAAGACTCCTCAAAAATGCAAAAGTTTTGCCTATTGATCCAAAAGTAAAAAGTATGTATACATACACATGTAAATTAGATCACAGGTTGTGCTCTAAAATGTCTATAATGACTTACTTCATGATAATGTACAAACTGCTGTGTTTACATCATACTCGTAAAATTTTAATCACAATTAATGCACCTTCTGAATATTTTGCATTCATTAAATTGGAAATCAACAAATTCAATTTTCTTGTTGAAAATTCAAAGGATCTCTGTGAACCTCGATCACTATTTTACAAGTTAAAATTCACAGGATCTCTGTGAACCTCACTATTTTACAAGTTAAAATGACCTACTATAAATTGCAAAAAAAAAAAGTACCAATACATTTTAGTGCAAGGTAATGTTCAAAATTAGTCGAATGAAAGCATACTCATATAATTTCCACAACACTTTGAATTTTTCCCCCATAATATTAAAATCACATTACAGACACAAGTTCAATACTGCAAGTGGCAATATTATTCGAGGTTTGTGGGGTAGTTCCAGCCACTTCTCTCCACCTCAATGTTTATTTCTCTCTCAATGTAAATTTAAATAATAAAATGTTTTCTTTAGTTTGTTAAACAGGATATGGCGGTCACAAACACCGCAGAAAAAATGCAAATTTGCAACCTTCATCTCCTATTTAACAAACTAAAGAAACACTTTGTATTATTTATATTTTTTTGTATTTCTTTTTTAAAATAAGTACTTCCAATATGTAAAATATAAGTTATTTAAACGTAACAGCTGAAAATCATATGACCTTGACTTGTCTCAATACATGTATTTGGTAATGATTTCCATATCTGAACGATGATAAAGGGAAATAGTCCAAGACAGACAAATTCTATATTCAAACAATAAACCACATAGGTAAGCATTATATGCATTAGTAGTTAGGTGCTCTAACCACTGAGCTATCCCGACCAATATCCATGGTCTGTACAGTCCTAACTACTACATTCCTCCCTTTTTAATTTGTCTTTGCCCTTGAAGATACACAACCCAGATTCTTTTTGCCCCTGACAGGACAACCTGCAGTGCAGGGGTAGTCAATGACCATGAAGCATTGTCAAGGTCAAAGGTTGCATTGGCTGTTCCGTTTAAAGTAACGAAATGGCCAACAATATGACATTTCAGCACTTAGATCTAGTCTATATTTTTAAAAAAATACATAAAAATATAAATATATTAAACAATAAAATGTCTTTCTTTGTTGTTTTATCAAGTGATGAAGGTAGCAATCATTGCAGATTTTTTTTTCTAACCCACTTATGCAGGTTATGAATTTTTTCTGCAATGCTAGCTACCCTTATCAACCGATAAAACAACAAAGAGAGCATTTTATTGTTTAATTGAAGTGCATTTTTAGAGCAATATCAAAATTTTAGTAGCCATGCTAAAAGTAGTTCCGTTCTCTCCCCAACATGGTACATGGTAATGTATTGTTATGTGCCCTGAACAGAATGACAGATATATATGTATGCAGTGATCCCTTTGTCTGCGCTGTCTGTCCCTCGATTTATCTTAAATATTTTTAAGCACCAATCAAAAAAATCTCTCAAAGGACCCCAAAGTTACATCCCCTGAAACTATAACTATCCACTTACTTCCTTTGAACCATGTGATGTTTGGTCGTGGGTTTCCTGAGACGTCACAGGTGAATCTGGCAGTGTCTCCCTCCGTAAGGGACAGGTCGGAGGGCTGCTGTACTAAAACTGGTGCCTCTGAAAAGAAATCCTAAATTCAGTTTCATCCCAAGTTAGAAACCTACCTGGGGCTGATAGAATTAATACACTTACCCCCCTGGACAGTAACTCTAGCATGAGAAACAGCGAAACCCTCAGCATTGCTGGCTTGGCAGGTGTACACCCCTTGATCTGATGTCTGCAAGTTGGTAATGTCTAAATTTCCAACTGTATCCACAGCATGTTTTCTGCCAGGTATGATGGTGTTGTCGTTGAATTTCCATGTAATGGTGGGAGGGGGGATTCCTGTAGCCTGGCAGGACAGACGAACAGAACGACCCACCTGACCACTAACATCAGAAGGGGTAGTGAGCATAGAAGGGGGAGCTGAAACATTATATACATCATCGTGAAACGAAATTATACAGAACCTTTAGTCAACAAAATATAATTCATTGCAATAAATCTTCTTTATGAAACAATTATTAATCTGTCAAAAACAATTATTATCACAACAAAACCTGGAGATGTATTGCACAAAATTGACCATTTGGAATTAAAATCATATTCACATACTAAATGGTCAATTTCATGCAATACATCTTGTTACTATGTTGCTACAGACATTGACAGAAAAAACAAGATGTGTTTGAGAAACCCTGATGCACCCAGGTTACAACAAAGTGGAACCAGGTCAAAGGTCAATATTAAGGTATCAATGGAAAGGTCTTGCTACAAGAAATACACATATCAAATTTGAAAGCTCTACCTCTTATGGTGTAAAAGATATGACCAAGGTTAATGTTTTTTGGCCTCCGACATACAGGCCAATACTAGATACCCCGGAATCTTCAATTCCAGGGGCATAAAAGTGGCAGTCTATGACAAAAATATTTGTGACAAGAATTTACTTGTGAATTTCACACACATATGAAAATTAGTTTACAGTAGTATTCACTATCTACTGTATATAGTACATTATGCATTTACTACACTGAGGAAATTTTTCAAAGTTTCATAAGAAAAATCAACAATTGTAATTTCTGCCTGTGCTGCAACTCAGGTTGCCCCATTTTTTTTTAAATTTGCAACTTTGGGACTTATTGCACAACCAAGAAAAACTAAACAGTGTGATTTATGAACAAAATGACTTCAATCAGAGATTGTAAAATACAGACCATATGTCTCATATAAAATTGCTTTAAATTACCTAAAACTTGTGTATTATTATCAAATTTTCATATATATATATATATATATATATATATATATATATATATATATATCATCCATACAATTACTAAATTTTAAAATCTGGAGAAATAAAATTTTATCAGTCAGATGGCTCTCTTTTATTTTGCCAATAAAATATCAAAAAGTAATGCTTCACTAAATGGAAAAGAGGTAAGGTGTGTTTAAAGGGAGAACACGTTGAAAGTTACCAGCTTGTCTTGACAACTTGGTTTCTCGGCTTAATTAATAAAATCATTTTAACAGAGAGCTTTTCCGGATGTTAATGTAAATAGTATATTGTGTACCTCTGGAGTAAGTGAGCTGAACTTTGTTGGTCCGGATTTCTTGGTTTGGCGTTCGGACCACACATTGGTATGTCCCTTTATCGGAGTCTACCGTGTTGTGGATCATAAGCGTTCCATCGTTCAACATAGACACTCTGTTGTCCTGCAGGTTTACTTCTGCACTGTTATCAGAATTAGAATTTCAATTCAAGTCTTCAAAATAAAAAATGAAAAAACTCAACAATGCAAAAATAAATAAACCAGTTATGTCTGGAATTTGTTGATGACTTAAATGTAGCAAAGCTAATGATCTCTCTCTCTCTCTCTCTCTCTGAGAGAAATATTGATGTAGGAATTGTAAATTACATATTAGCTGAATCAGTAGTTACTTGTAATAATCATAGAGTCTGAGAATGCCAATAACAATAGGCAGTGTTGTACTAAATGCCCCACTCACAATCACAAAACACACACATGAAGCACTAACAAAGTGAATTCATCATGTCTGTCTTCAAAAATAAACCATCAGACACTTTCATCTGTCATTCTTCAATCTCACTATCGAAGCTTTCACATTTCTCTAACTGAAGACAATAATCATACTTTGGTAACAAAGTGAATTTGCCTGGAATCAATTAGCAAAAGGTTATTTATTGTCCCTGTTATTTGGTATGAAAACACGGACAATTTACCTACTCATTATGGAGCCAAGAGATCTTGTAGCTTGCTTTTCCTTCTGCACGGCAAGAAAAGTAGGCAGTATTTCCCATAGTGATTATCGCATCCCGAGGTTCCATTGTGAAGTGGGGGGTGTCTGCAAATTTAATTATACATCACTCTATACCATACACTCTGTATCATAGGGAATGGATATATCACATTCTGACAACAATTCATCAACAAAGAAAAGACATGTATATTAGAACTACTTCTACAAAAACTGAAATTATCATATTAAACGAGCTCTCTGGGAAAATTACCTCCTTGCCACCCAGTTGCAGAGAACAAATTTTACACAAAGGGCCATAACTCTTATAAAAGTGGGTCAACCGGGATAAAAAAATTAAACTTGATCTATAGTTGATCATGACGGAAGGTATATACATGAAGTTTCATAAAAAGTGTGGAAAACACACATTGATTTACTAACAGATTTTAAAGTGGCTTAACTAAGATGGAAGCTGAAGTTGATCTGTAGCTTGTTGACATTAATTGTCAAAGGTACACATATCAATTCCTGATGGACAGACAGATAGACAAACAGAGAGGAATCCTATAGTTCCCTTCAGTTAATCGTTTTGTTTATGCTACAAAATTTGCTAATCAAATACTCATATAATTTCTTTGATTACTATATAACAGAAGTAACATTTTATTGGAATATGCATGATGTTAATGTTATTTATGATCAGCTTAAAAATGAATTGGTGCAATTCTTTCCCAAACTAATTTTCTCCTGATATCAACAAACCTTAATTGTATCATTAATCAACTATTTGGAGTATTTTCTCTTTTAAACTTCAACAGTATAACTTAGGGTAAGTTCAATGGCCACTTAAGTACAACCCATCCATGATTCTGACACGCACAGATATTTATCATTAACAAGAAGATTCATAGTGAAAAGGAAGCTGAAATGTTTAAATTGGATTTTATTGTAACCCTTTAAGCGAATTTGACTTTTCCTTGAAAAGATCTGTCTTGGCCAATGAAAAGCTACAATTTTCACATGTTGGAGAACTAATTCAATAATTCGAAGAAACACTAAAGACCACCAAATGTACATTTGACTTAATTGGAGCTTGAAATTCCTCTACCATGAGTCTAAAATGTTACAGTTCTTTACAGTTTAAATGGTTAACAACATTCAGACCATTTTAAACTAAAAATATAATTCAAAATGTGAACTTTTTTTGCTAAAACAGATTATCAGAATACCAGTATTGAAAAATAATACGAGGCAGAATACCATACGTTGATTTACTAACAGGCTCCGTTGAATAAAAATGTGATTATGTCTCAGGTATGCCAAATAAAAGTACTATAGGTTTATAAATCTATTAATGAAATTTGTGAAATCATACAATTTAATGTATTTTCAACATAAATAAATGGTTTTGTGATCTATGGCTTGTCATAAAAAGGCAACAAGCGGATTTTATAGATCACCTGTTAACAAAGCAAGTTAAATTCACCAGAAAAAAATGGTTTCACGTTTACAGATTAAGCAGACAAATTGATATTGTGCACACCTCACACCTGCATAAAATATGATTCAGCCTCTTGGCCTTCTGCACTCTTAAAACAACTTGACAAACGTGCAGACATAAATTATATATTTGATCTGATATTTTTCCTGTATTCCTATATAAAATCCAGACTACTTCAATTTGCTTCCAGATGGTCAAATAATGACATATCGTGCAGTGTACGGCTATACATCGGTCGGAAGACATAAAAAAGTCACACCGGATTCGCAACATAATACAAATTTCAATTTAATGTAATGTGATGAAAATGAAATAAAAATACCCCCCAGCTAGTGAATTTCACACTCTCTACATAATTTGTATTAGGTAGTGAAATGTTACTAAAATACTCTTGAATTCAATTATAACCTATATACATCATTCATCCTCAGTCATTTAGGACTATAAATCAAACTACTTTGATTTGTGCATTTTACAAGGAGAAAAAAATTTCATTTTGACTATGTTTCAGTGCTAAATCCCAACATCAGAGATACCACTGGGGCACAATGGTTCTTTCATTATGTGAGCCTACTGGCCTCAAATTTTAATATCAAAAGTGATTGGGTTAATTTTTTTTGTGTGATATCATTCTGAACCTTAAAGGGACTGATTCACAATTTTCTACAAAATTTTCTATTTCACTTTTAATGATTAAAATCTACTGTCTAATGTGTTTAAAAGATTTCACATAAAAATCAAGGTTATACATTATCACAGAAGCTCATTTTAGAAAGTTATAATTATTTGTTTTGTAAACAAAGATTGGGGTATGTTATTGATTACATTTTCAAAAGAAATGGATATTGATCTAAGTTTATTATATCTTTCACATTTCAAGCATTTTGGGGGTAAAATGTGTCATCTAAAAGTTAAATTTGTGACTGAGCAAACTTAAGATGCTTTACATTACAAAATCAACATTTCACTTGTTTGTTTGTTTACATAAAAAGACTCGAGTCTTTGTTTACATAACACAGATTTAAGGCTAAAATATTGCTTTTATTCTTGTATTCAGAAGGTCTAAATTTTGGCTGTCAACAATAAATGAGTTATATTTTCAATGTTTAACAACAAAAATGAAAAATATTTTTATCAAAAATCGTGAACCAGTCCCTTTAAATAGTATTAAAAAGATCATCTCCAATGAATTTCTTACAATATGAACCAATGATCTGATCCTTTTAAAAAGCTAAAAATGATAGGGTTTATAATTTGTGATTTATCATTGCTAAACATCATTTCATTGCTACATGTATTATTAAAAGGTAAAAAAATAAGATATAATCGAGAAACCATACGTTAACAATTGTGATATGCTGACCCTAACCTTTGACCTTTTCTGACCTAAAATAATTGGAGTCATGGGAACTTGAAATATCTTCCAAAAAGCATTTCTTACCATATCTGACCTTGCTATTTTTACCCTTTTGATCTTCATTCTTAAAAGCAATCGTTGTTTGCATGTTGTTTAACATTTCATTTAAGAATTTTTCACTCATATAGAGATCGATGTCTCCAGCTGTAAGTGAAATGCCACAAAATTTGACATATGCATGGTGCTTACTGTCATAGTATTGAGAATTATCTGACGTATACATGGTGTTTACCGCCGTAGTATCGAGAATTATCTAACATATGCATGGTGCATACCGTCGTAGTATTGAGAATTATCTGATATATGCATGGTGCTTACTGCCATAGTAATGAGAATTATCTGACATATGCATGGTGCTTACTGCCGTAGTAATGAGAATTATCTGACATATGCATGATGCATACCGTCGTAGTATTGAGAATTATCTGACATATGCATGGTGCTTACTGCCGTAGTAATGAGAATTATCTGACGTATGCATGGTGCTAACTGACGTAGTAATGAGAATTATCTGACATATGCATGGTGCATACTGTCGTAATATTGAGAATTATCTGACATATGCATGGTGCATACCACCGTAGTATTGAGAATTATCTGACGTATGCATGGTGCTTAAAAATTACCACCGAGTAGTGAGAGTTCTATATCATGCCAACACCTACCATGATATGGGATCTGTTTTCAAGATCTAACCCCCACACCCCCGTTGCAAAGCAAATGCCCTAACAACTAGGCTACCATGTCTTGTCTTTAAAAGCAAAAGGGCTCATCCTTTCATTATAGAGAATAGAGATTCATCATGTGAGGTATATTTCTATGCTCAAATAGCAGATCTCATCAGAGAACCAAACCATCTCTTATAATATGTGACCCAATGACTTTTGCACTTCTGGTCCCAAAAAACAATAAAGGTCTTCCTTGAGTCAAGGAGACCATTCATGTGAAGTTTCATTGCTAAAGCTCAAATAGTATTTGAGATATCATCTGTAAACCAAAGTGTTACAGGCTAACATACCTCTATTAATATGTACCCCCATATTTATATCGGCACCAAACGCAAAAAACTCCAGAAATTTTACTGCTGTTTTATCACGATTTCCATAATTGAAAATAAACATTCTTTTGGTCAAAACCACGAAATCTTTACTAATAATAAAACCACAGTTTTTTTTTTTTCAGTATCTTTATCAAGATTCATTGGTGTTCAAAATTAGCATACCACAGCCGAAGTCTGCATCTGTAAGCTGACTGAGTTGTCTCCCCTTGAGATTGGCTGGACTGTGACATGCTGCGGTTGCATGGATTTTCCCTGTATTAGTCCTCAAAAAGGTGGATAACCATTTCATATTACAATCACAGCTAAGCAAGTTAGAGTCTAATCGTCTGAAAAATACCAAAATTAAAAAAGAATGAGATTTCCAATTGCAATGAAAAACCTAATCTAATTAATAGCATAGTCATGTACTTGTGAACTTGCGCATTCTTTGTATTGCAAATGCATGCCTTTGAGCAAATCACATTGTCCTTTCATTTTTGTCTGCCAACTAAAATCTTGACAGCTACACTCAAATTAGAGTTTGATAACAGTGAACCATAATGTGGGCTACCACTTCGCGCATTTATGTGCACTGCTCAAAGGATGAAAAGTTTTTACAACAATGCTCTCTACAACCTATCTTGCTCTTAAATTTCAAGTCATGGAGTTAACTTTCCTAATTAAAGCTTGCATCAAATTCATAAGTCTTTTGACACTTTATGTGCAAAACATGTTCGCAAGTAAAATTTTATGATAATTTCTCCCCCTATTAAATGGCTTTTTGATCAGACATAAAACATGTTTGGTGGTAAAGAGTCAAGCACTCTTTCATGTTGAAGCTTCCTCCATATTAAATCTTCTAGCCTTAAAAACTCAAAATAAAAATTCAAAATCTGTCTATCAAATGAACAAAGCCTTCAGTAATTTCAATGTTCTACATGCAGTGTCACCTGCTGGAAATTGTTCTCAATGTCAATAAAGAGCACCAAAAATAAATGTATAAATAAAAAAAAATATGAATTCACACTTTGAAGTGGGTGCAAGTTTAGGGAGGTAAAATAATTTATTCTCATCAAAGGATATACTTCTTGATTATGAATGTTTTGGTCATGTTTGTCTTCATTAAATTAATTTTTACACTATTCAATCATATTTTAACTTTTCATTTAAACATCTTCATCACAGGCAATTATATTGTTCAGGTTCGAATTTACTATTAAAGAATATTATTGCCTGTGATCTGCATGAACAAGTGCTCATACTTCCAACAACATTCTGTCATAAAAGGGAAAACTTGGCATTGTACAAACTTAGTTTATCATAAATACCAACATTTAAATAATTAGTCTTTGGCTCATCTGAGCAGAAGCATCATATACCTATTTGAACCTTAGGTTTTGAACAAACTTGAATCTTTGTTATATAGGCAAGCTTTCATACAAGTTTTCTTTAACTGATTCAGTGGTTCAAAACAGAGAGGTCCCACTCTGGCCAAAACAGGGGTTCACAGTTTTACACAGTAATAGTGAAAAAAAATTCTTTTAAAATTTTCTTTTCAAGAACCACAAGAGTATCATTAATCAAATCCAAAATATACTGCATGCTTCCTCATGTGATGTTGAAACAAGTCTTCACACTGTCACATGACTTCTGGAACCAGAGTAAGACCACAACAGACTCTTTGAGAGGAATTTATAGTCAAATTCTTCAAAAATCTGCTCAAGAGCCACTAGTGTGTAGATTCATGTTTGTTCAAATAATAAATGGGGGATTGCAAGCTTTACATAGGAAACTGCTCTTCTTGATTGCCACAAGAATACGTACTATAAAATTGGTTATTTACGCTGGGGGTTAAGTACACGTTTTTCAACGTTCAACATTACATGTGGGGAAAAATATTAGGTAACTGAATAATATACAGTAAAATATCTGTGTCTCGAATATGGTTTATCTCGAATACCCCGCTTGAGTCGAAGTCGACCGCCGGTCCCGGCCGTTTTCCCTATATAAATGATTAAAAAAACTTCTGATATTTCGAACACAGTAATCTCGAATACTTTGCTTATGTCAAAGTATTTTCAAGGTCCCATACCCTAAATTCACCTGGTTTACCTCGAAGTGCAGTCAATTTTCCACTCTGCTTACCATACCTGGCGTAGTTAAGTCACACATTCACACCCGCGGCTACATCAATTATAATTAATGACCGCTAATCCACGCTCGCCTTTTCCGAGTAGACCCAGGTTGCAATAAATGGTTCAACAGCTTGGATGATTAGTGAAGCCTTCCAACATTACGGCTAAAGTTCACCGCCAATTATGAACTAACACACCCGATCCAGGGATGGTGTTTTGAATGACACATGCTCTATCATTAACATGTGGGTTAGATAAATGCACAAAATCGTCGAACTACACTTGAAGGTAAAGCTCTTAATAACGATAATGCATTTAATAAACACGTTTCATCATTAAAACTAGTACAGAAAAAACACGAAAATTTATTTAATAAACATTCAAAAGTGTTTTTTTTTTAAAAATCCGTCTTTTTTGTTATTTATGTGATAGGTTCTTTCATTACAACGCAATAACTACATCCCAGTCAAGTCTGGACATCAGTAAACTTAAAGTAAGCATGCAGGCACGATCATCTTAATTTTGAAACGCATTGTGAATTCAATTGGATGTTTAGATATATTAAAAAAACGAAATGTTTGTATTTCAAATTCCACAATGATATGTTGTACGGTGTGACCGTTGAGACGAGCGAAGTTCATTTAAAACATCTTGCAACATGACTTTTATCCGCCTCTTCATTTAACGCGGGAAATATAACGCGTTTGATGTAAACAGTTACAAATTGTGACGTCATATTAGCTGCAATGTTTTTTCTTCTCTCAAACCAAGCAAATTCAAAACGTTTGAAGCTATGAGAAAGCTTGTCTGGAATTTAAAAACGTTTATGGTACTTTCTAAACAATCTAATTATTTTAATTACGGGATTGTCAATGAAGTATACCACAGTGACGGCGACATTTTTCCGGAGGCATTATGGGTAGTCCCCATCATTTTTCGGCTGATGAAGAGCAAACCACTTGACTCAATTGCGTAATCATTGGAGCGAGCTCGTCGCTTCGCTTCGCGACGCGAGCTTCGCTCGCTATTAATTTATCAACTTGTATTAAACTATAAGAAACGGCAACGGGGTTTTTGTTTATAATGCAAATCCCATACTATATGCATCAAATATCCTCCTTCAAAAAAAATATATCCAAGATCAATTTTGGATATCTTGAACCCCCGGATATCTCTAAGTTTTTTTGAAGTCCCTCGGACTTTGAGATAGAGATATTTTACTGTATATAATATCAAACATTTATATCTAAATGTGTGGGGGAAATTTACATGCTTATTATGTGACCATGTATATGTAATTAGTGTAAATTTCCCCACACGTAAATAACCACTTTTACAATATATGTGAAATTGATATGCAATCATACTTATGTAATGTCTACATTTAAGTTTGCTCACACCATGACCCCTGGATTCTGGATGGGGTTATAAAAGGGCTTTCAAGTGTTCCTTAGGAATGAATAGCAAAATTCTTTAAAAATCTTCTCCGAAGAACCACAAGTCTACAAATTTGTCAAATTTACATGCAAGCATGCTCTGATAGTTTCTTAACACCATGACCCCAAGCCAGGATGGATGATTTAATGTTACATGTGCATGGGAGAATGCAAGTGCTTAGGTGAGTAATATGGCCCATGGACCTCTTGTTTTTCTTATCACAGAACACTCAGATGGTTGTGGTGAACAAGTTATGTCATGCAGCCTGATACACATAATACTCACAATCTTCTTAGATAATGGGAATGTGAAAACAAAGCAGGCAGAATTGTCTGTATTTTGTTATGGTGTAAGAATCTGCAAATACAAAGCAATTATTTTTCCTGATACATGTGTTAATGATGCTATAGACAACTTTTCTCCAGTTCAATGGCATAGATTTCACCCTTCCCTATATCTGACATGTTGTCTTTATCTGTGAGATTTATTAGTGAAATTTAATTTTTGTTATGTGTATGGATGATTATTACACGAAAATATAGTTCTTACAGCAAAATGTGTTTCACACTCTCATTTGGGAGAGGGGGGGGGGGGTCGGTCCAGTAGACATTGATCCCCCATTTTGTAAATTATTCAATTTCTTATACTTATTTCATTGTCATATTATCATCAAAGAGTCACGTTCTACCAAGATTTCAACAGAACTTCCCCGAGTAACCCAAATGTATGCACTTAAAATTGTAGCATTTTAGAAATATAAATCTTTGCCATTGATCAGACTTTATCAAGCAGCAATCAGAATAGCACAAGTAGCAAATGAAATACATATTCAATCAAACATTTGATATAGCAACTGCAGCCAGTTTTAAAGCAAAAATGTGTCAAAGCAAATTCTATACATGTATATAGTGCTCATGGAAATGAAAATGTGGAAGCCAAAACACATGATATATATAACTGATGATTCCTATCGTTAATCAATCAATAACACACATTACTAATTAAATCAATTTAACTCAAGTAATGAATTTGATGAACTATTAATAAATATATTCATATAAATACTATATTATTTATTTTTTAATAACTGTTACATGATCATTACAAATGGCAATAGATGCAGGGTACAATTATAATACAATGATCAGAATTTGATTTACAATATCTGACTGACAGATATTGATATATTGTATGAATTGGATGGCAATGTGAATAGTTTAGTGATAAGATTTCTCTGATTACATATCAAAGTGCAATATGTATTATAAGATGGCACCCCTCATTTTGTGGGCATGGCTTAATTGACATCATTCTGTGCCAAAAATTACAGCCCGCCCCCAACCACCAGAGGCGGTTTATTTCTAAAGTGGGCAAAGACAAAATTTCATACAATAGCCCAGCAGTTGAAGGTAATTTCAACAGGCTGGTGCAGTGTACAACAAATTTCACAAATAAGCTTAATTGTTAAATTCATTAGTGTAAAAATAACAAAACTCAAAATCAGGACTAGCAGATTTTGAACAAAGCTGACAACTTTTGAGTATTACAAGCCAGCCCTGTGACTGGTTCATAATTTCATTGATTTTTCCACTCTGGCCAGAAGCACATACTTTTAACAGCCAGTAACAGTATCCCAGCCTTGGAAAGTGTGACCCTACATTTGAAAAAATATGAATTCCCTTTCGTGACTGATGCTTAAACTGTGTCAATTAAGTTCATGCTGACAGGCATGCAGACACACAGATTTATTGAAGAGCCCAGACAAACTTTGATCAGTTGAGCCAAAATAAAATTCTTATAACCATATCGTATCTCCATTCCATATTTGCAATACAGCACAAAGACCCTGAGTAAAAGTCCTGTGTAAACCCATCACTGGAAATTACATGTAGTTAATTAGACAAATTATATGTCCTCCTTTAAAACAAAAGTTAATTGATTTCCTTGATAGGCAACATAAAAACATTTATTGAAGAGTTCAGTATGAGGAATAACACTTTGAATACTTACATTTGTTGAAGACTTTTTAAGTCGCTGAAAGCTTGGCTTTCTATAGATTTTATTTGATTTTTATACAAATATCTGGAATAAAAAAGAGGGAAAATCTGTCACATTTCATTTACAAAACTACCAAAAGATTTGAAAAGTTATGATTTCTATTCCCTAGTGCAATAAATCATGTCTGAAAGAACCTTTCTTGATAATCTGGGTGATGAAATAAAATAAACTTCCTTTGGTTTTTCACAGATTGAATAGGTTTATCTGGCATTTTCAGCATCAACTTATCTTTTGAAGGCTTTCAAAAGTTTATGGGAAATTGAAAGTCCTGAAATCAGCTGCTTTGAAAGTTTCAATCAATTCATTCTGATATTAAGGTGGATAAACACACATTAGAAAAGTTTATTCATTACCTCCAACAAGGCGGTGTTTTGGTCTTATTTGTGCATGTGTGTATGTGTGTGTTTCCCTGTGGACAGGATTACATAAAAACTACAGTTGGGTTTCATTCAAATTTTCACAAATGATAGGTTTGATAACTGCATGGCAAGATCTTACTGATTTTTGGGAGCAATCATTGTGATAAATAAAAGCTATTTATTCATTACAGTAGTTTGAAATGTTCATGAGCAACTGCCATTTCATTCTGGTTTAAGAGGACATGTGATGGAGTGTGGAATACTGTTTCTTAGAAATTACATGTACAACAAAAATTAATCATTCAATTGTATCCAAATTAACAAAAGTCCAATTATTTTCAAGAAAGCAATGCCTTTGCCATGCCACAACCTATGCTTTGTAATCCTTAGTAAACTTTTGCACCCCAATAGCAGCCCAAAGCAGTGCATGAAGGTCCAAACCAATAGCAATTGGTCACCTGAGGGATTCAGGTGACCTAAAAAGCCTGATTAAAATGCATATACATATTGTGGTAGGTTCAATAACCTGTGACTAGATAGCTCAGTGGTTAAAAAATCAGACTAGACATTCAAGGACCCTAAGGTTCGAATCCCAGACTGGTCCATTGTATTTTTCCCTTTCTGTTAAACTTGGTGCCATAGACCAGCCCCTGGTACTGACAGGTAAAAACATCTGCCACTGCAACTATGGATAAAGATCCTGGTTGATGTCTTTGAAGTGTGAAGACATTTAATAAGGGAGGAATGTGGTGGGTAGCTAGTTTTAATTACTGAAGACCAAATAGCTTGGTGGCCTAGAGCACCTGACTAGAGATTCTGGGGTTCTGGGTTCGAATTCTTAATGGTCTGTTTCATTGCATTCTTCCCTTCCTGATACAATATAATCAAATGATAAATTGATTTCTTTGATTTGTTAAATGGGAGATATAGATTGCAAAAATTCTTTAAAAAATGCATAACCCACAGGTTATTTTATTATTAATTATATTTTTCTGCATTTTGTTTCATGTATATAATTTGAAGTATGTATAATTAGATACTATTGACCTGTAAGTTAATTTGATCGTAACATTTGAAAATCACCTGACCTTAACTTAATTGTCTCCATATTTGGTAAATAATTTCCACAATGGTAAAGGGAAATAATCCAAGAAGGACACACTTTGCACACATAAAATAAACCATCAAAACGAAATAAATATTTTTTAGATTTTTTTTATTGAATCGGAAGTTGGTCTACATGTACACTGCTTTATTACATTTGTTTGCTTCTATGTTAGCAGTTCAAAAAGTATTTCTTGAAATGTATTTACTTATACGCAGACAGACAGCACTAAAAACCAGATCCAACTAGTTTGAAACAAAATGTGTCTTCATTGTTGCAAATGACAAGCAATGGCTTAAGCAGAAAACACACAGTAAATGTAAATATTCAACCGTAATGCACAAAACAGTTTAAAGTAAAGAGGGGATTCTTTCATGCAGCCACCTCATCTCAATGACTATTAGATAATAGTTTGCAATATGCAGTTTCCTCTTGTCTGAAATCAGTTTCTTTATACTTAAAATCTATACGCATGCATATGCCTGGTATTGTCAATTAAATGATGATAAAAAGTTGATAAGTGATTTCAATGAATTTATTCTAATGTTTAAATAACCCGTGCTCAGTACAATTTGGCTCAATAGCTGCACCAAAACTTATCCATTGTGCAAGTTTTCTGAATTTGTTGTTTGGCATGGTTGCTATATATATCTGCAGTTGAATTATGGCCTTGAAAACTAAACACTTTCAAGAATAAAATTTTCAAGAGTAACAAACCTAGTTCATCAACCCAGAAACTTGCACAGTTAGAGTGCCTATAGGTTTAATAGACATATGATATCCAATTACAGTATGCAAATATACATATGCTCTAGGAATTGATCACAGTGTAAAATGATAAAGTCCCTTTTGAATTTCTGTGATGAACTTATTTGCAAAAAAAATGACAAATATGAAAAGCTCTGAAACTTAGCACCCTTTCTCATTCTGATTAACCTTTTCATTGAACAAATGAACATCCCAAGAGCATATATGTAATTATACAAAAACATCAGCAAGATCTACAGATTGTGCATGCATGGTTATTAGATGTAATTCAGATGTCAAATCTATTTAAAGTCCTTGTTACATATTATTTGTCATCAACACTGAATACTCACAAATATCTTAGTTTTGATAAGCCTTCAAATGCTCCATTCTCCAAACTTTGTATCTGGTTGTTATTAATCAATCTGAAAAAAAAATTCAAAAATGTATCATGTTCTTATAATGAACAATGTATATATTTATATTTATAAAACAGGTGAAGGTTAAATTAAGGTGATTTAATCCATCCTTGTCTGGTGTTTTCTCAACAGGCTAGGATCCTTCCTATAGAAAAATTAGTTCCAACATGGTGACTCTGGATCCAAATTGGCTGACACATTTCTCTCTAAGAAGTAAGAGTTATGTTTACATCATAACAAAATCAGATCAACCTCCATATCATCTAGAATATAGATGGTAAAGGACGTCACTTTCCCCTGTCAGTATATCAGTACAATCCTCTCATAGTACAAGAGAAAGTGTGACAGAAATAGCAATGCATGAATAATTTTTAACCAGTGTTTTTTATTTTGGTTTTATTTCAGGTTGGTCACAAATGAACAATATTTCAATTCTGGCTCATTAGATTCAAAACTAATTTATTTGTAATTTATAGCCCTATGTTAACTGCATTAGCTTGACAATCAGAACTAGATATTGTGAATGCCAAGCATCATAAAAGAGCCCCACTTTGTGGCATTATTTAGAGCTAGGAGACTCAAAATTGAACCCATTAATATAAGTTCATATGTATAAATTTTCAATTCAAAATAGCTGCAGGGATAGCCAAAAAAGTCAAGAAAACTGTCAAATCCATGAAATTTGCTAAGTTCAAGGTCCATAACTCTTTCAAAAATAGGTATTATGAAAGCCCCAACTCAAAGGTGATCCATAACCCATTGATATAATAGCAAATATGTCAATGCACGGATGCACACACACATGCACACACAGGCTAATCACTATTTGGCTCCAGTCTACAGCATTAATGCTTAATGTAAGTTCGTGCATTAAAAAATTGGTCATATAGCTCCCGTCCTGATCCAAGGGTTTATTTCTTGGGTGACCCAGATACTTGAACTAACATTTCTGATGACATCATGGTCAACCCCATAATAAGTTCAAAGGCAACTTGTATTAAAGTCTGTGGTCTAGACAGCTTAAATTTAGTACAAAGGCCAGTTAAAGTTAAAGTATGGGTGTATAATATGATCTTTTCCTGCTTAACAAGTATAAGATAATATACAAATTATCATAACCATAAAAATCTTCAAAGTTCTAGAGCAAATTCTTTATAATTATATTTAATGCCTAGCTAAGTCTGGTTACTCTGGCAGGTAAACATATTTTTGAGTGAGATGAAAGAAAGAAAAAAATATGAACAGGTATTTGAATTTCTGCATTTTAAATAATCTAGATGAAATTTGAAGCATCCATTGTCAAATTCTTACATCATGTCAAAGGGTATCTTTGTTCAATCTGAAAGTTACAAATTCTTAATTTGCTTCTTTGTTATAATGTCAGTCTGAGTGCATATAGTTTAGATTTTATCACATGATCAACACTGCTGCACAAACACACAAAAAGAAAATTCCTAAGGGGTTATCCAACTTTTCTCCAGCCTTGCTTATGTCATTTTTTTATGATTCATCCCAGACACTTTCTTCTTTCAGGGCCCCAAAATAAATGCTGATGTGAGTTGCACCTTTGTTGATTTCCTGGAATGTCAGCCAGTTCATTGATAGATTATGAGTTTGAGTTCTTTTACACTGTAGCTTGATAATAGGCCTGGGGATACAAAGTTTACTTGGTCACTTTTATGGTAGCCAATTTATCTGTGTCCTATACCTGCCCTATAATGATTCTACCTTCATTGATAAGCTGTTGAAGTTTTTCTTTGGTCAGCATGTCTTGCTATGCTCTTGACCTCTAACAAATGCCTTTTGTCAGGCACTTTATTTGAAACCATATACCCTGTGAGTCATCTTAAATTTTTCATAACATCCCAAAAACGATTTTGAGAGGACAGTATCTTTGATTTCCTGAGACAGGCAGTCTCCATAACATTAACTGTGCATCATATACTACAGTCTGCCATGTAATTATATGGAGAAAATACTCATTTTTAAACTGTCATATGGAGAGAATTCAATAAAGCATTTGGTGTCTATTTCAATATATGTTATGATGCAATTTAATTAAACAAATATCTAATTGCTTTTCTGTGTGTGTTTACTATATGTCAATACGAAAACCACATCTATTAATACGATTTTATTTAACGTTCCATTTAATTGTTACCCTGTAATGCAGGGTCTCATAAAGGTTTGGAATATGGTCATTACATTCATATTTTAACAATGACTGAGACTCATCAGACAATGCACACATGAAAAACACGTACTGTAGATATATCCTCTTTTATGAATTAATACAAATGATACCAAACAAAATATCATACTTACAAAGTGGTAATTTTTCCTAATTCTTTAAAAGTTCCTCTTGGAATGTTTCTTATTCTATTAAATCTTAAATCTCTGAAAAAGAAAAGAAAATTGGTGAAACTCTTAACATAAAAAATCTTCACTATAATTCAGATTGAGGCAACAAAAATATCTTCCACATTTTACAGTAATTGGTCATATAAGTCTTGCAAAGGTCATCTGAGGACAAAATCCAGGAAAAAGGCTACAGGGTAGCTGATAATTAACAAGATACTGTAGTCTAAATCCCAAGCCCAACTTTTATAAGTGCACAAATAATATTATCATGAGATGAAAACCTCACTTGTTCTTCAGTACAGTATAATATTACGGGGGAGGGGGTGGAGAAGTCCCTGTGGGATTTGTGTAATAAGAATATCACAATAAATTATGCTTAGAAGTTCAGTTTATTTTACTCAAACCATGGAATGGTACATGAGGTACATGAAACATATTTACATATATACAATAACAGGAGTCAAACAGATGAAAAATCTGGAGAACAGACAATATTATAATGATTTTCAAAATAAACATACATAGCTTTCTTAGAGATACCGAATGAGTTCACCAAAAAAAATTTGTGTTTGGGGCAGAACAATATTCTATATCTAAAAATTCTCTACGTAATTTGCACGAAGATTTACATTCTGTAAACAAACACATAACAAAGACGCTTATAGAGTGACATTTATTCTCCTATTAGAGGAAACTAAGGAAATTTTTGTAGGATATAACAAAGTTTAGTTCTACTGAACAGTTTTCTGCTGGCCCTGGAAGTTTGTGTTTTACTGTACTACATATCATATGTAATATTGGTGACTTCAGATGTTGTTGATTCACACAAACATATATCATATTTTACATCTAGGAAAAAAATAACAAATTTTGCAAAACGAAGTAACTTACCAAAACAAAACTATCATATGTGGTATCAAGATAAAAGTTCTTTTACTACTGGGCATAGTAGTAGATAGGACTACAAACTGTATTTATCAATGTTTTAATGCAGGTATTGCAAAAATGTATACTTTGTGATAGGTATGGGCTTTTGCAAATCTTATTGCATGCACATAAAATCTTCATCTTGTTCTAATCAACAGTTAATCAACAGTGTCGTATTTTGTTATGATATATCAATATATGACTACTGAAAATACTCCTTTTATCAAATAATGATAATTTAGAAATGCATCCATAGGATACAAATGCCTGTTAAGTTTAGTCGAAAACTAGAAATTCTATGAAACTGGAGTTGGACACATATATACATCAAATAATACACTTGCCATTTTTTAAAATATCGAAGTCCAATAATATCTCTGAAAGTTAAAACACTATTGTGTGACTGACATAGTTGACACAAGTCAATCCTCTAGACCAATAAAAAATCAGTTTTGAAGACTGACAACATTTCCAATTGTTTTTGTCTTTGATATCTTTACAAATTGTAATGATAGCCATTTCCTCATGAATGTGATGCAGTCGTGAACAATGTGCGTATAAATCTTGATAAATATAGTGCGTCTTCTTTAGCAGCTGGGAATTCTGATAGAAATGAAAAAAGAATGTAAATATAAAAAATAGATTTCGTTTTTGAAAATACATGACAGTAATGGAACTACAATGCTTCATGTCAGCAAACTTTTCATGAAGCACCAACGAACGTGCTTCATGAAGTATGCTGGCATGAAGCATCACAGTTATTTCTTAAATTATGTTATTGATGGCAAGTACCTGACTTCAAAAAATTTTAAGTGTGTTTTTCTGAAAATTTATCTATGCGAGATCAGATTTTTTTCAGATATGTCATTTTAGAAATCAGTTCTGATATCCATGAGGTGCTTATTAATACATGTAATTTGTACTCATGAGGTTGTAAATGTTTTGTGGAAGATATAATTGGACCATGGACATTGACTTGGGATATCTCAGGGGTTGGAGCACCTGACTAGTAATGCAGGGGTCCTGGATTCGATTCCCAGTCCAGACATTAATTTTATCCTTTCCTAAATTACGTTTGATGCCATTGACCATCCCTGGATTTCAGGTGAAAATCCTGCCAGGGGCAAAAAGAATCTGGGTTGTGTGTCTTCAAGGGCGAAGACAATTTAAAGAGAGAAGAAAATGTTGTAGTTAGGGCTATATGGACCATAAATATTGGCCTGGATAGCTTAGTGGTTAGAGCACCTGACTAGTAATGTTGGGGTCCTGGGTTGGATTCCTGGTCCAGCCATACATTTTCTTCCTTCCTGTTACATTTGGTGCCATAGACCAGCCCCTGGAACTGACAGGTGAAAATCCCTGCCAGGGGATAAAGATCCTGGGTTAATGTCTTCAAGACATTTAAAGAGGGAGGAATGTGGAGGTCAGACAGGTTCAATTGCTAGTGGTCAGATGCCTCAGTTGGTCAGAGCACCTGACTGGAGATTCAGGGGACCGAGGTTCAAATCCCGATCTGGTCCATTGCATTTTCTCCCTTCCTGTTACAATTTGAACAACTATACATGTATTTAGAAATGAGCTAACCATATAGCAGGCTGGATGGACTTCCCAGACCATATAAAGATACAAATATAGCAGAACATAAAACAAGTCAATGGTTCACAAGGGCAAAATTCATTACCACTATTTCATATTTTTCCCAATCAGCAAATTCCTTCTCGATTCACAATATTCCTAAAATTATTAAAAGTAATAATACCCAGCTTAATATATGATTCAGAGAAATATCAAAAGGGAGAAACAAGAAAGTCTCTATTAGTATTTGTTGCAGAAACAATCGCTGTTTTCTCAGAACCCTCCATCATACTTTGAAAATATTGACCGAGAAATGTGCTGCACTAAATTCTGATACCAAATAGGGTAGTTTCCCCTAAATGCTAAATTATTTTTTAGATTGAATTCTGATTAACATGGATCATTATATGTCTCTGCTTCCCTACCCCATAATTACTACATGCCAGTAACCCATGAATTAAGCGTCACCCTAAAACAGTCAACAATGATACATCATTGCACGTACCTTCTTTTTCACAGAAATTTATGATTTCAACTGAAGTTTATTCTCATCTTGACCTTTGAGGCACAATTTTGCATCATGAAGGGTCAAAACTCACAGCAATTTTAAAACAACACTACATATGCATGAACTGGTGTAGAGTGTGAGCTAGGAGGATTGAATTTTGATCTTTCAAATACAATCTTTGGTCAATGCTGCATAGCATACCCAAGGCCGATGATTAAGTTAAGTATGACAGAGATGTTGGAGCAAGGGGAAAGAATCCATCTGGATAAAGAAGAATACAAAGGTTTTGTTCGGCCTTCATTCTTTTTACTTTAATTTCTGTAAACAGGGCTTAATTGACATTTTTTGGTTCAGGGTCTGATACCATTTCAATTTAGAATTTAATTACATCGAAAAACTGCTATTTCGGAAAAATTACTCAGACAAAAAAATAATGCATTACACCGCATAGGTAAAATAAACCAAATGCATTCATTTATATATCATGATTAAAGGTACATATTCTTTAATTTTCATGTTGGATATAAATACAAGTTAACAGTATTCTGTAAATAAAATGGGGGGGCTTGACATATGTCATTATGTGTTTACCAGGTATATTTCCTATAGCAAACTTTATACATTGTATTAGATAGCTCATTCCCAGGATGTTGCAAATTTTATGTAAAAATTAACATATGATGTAGATACTATATTTACTATGCTTGTGAGCTGATAATTTGGGGAATTTTCAATCAGAATTTGGGAAAAAACAGTAAATTTTCAATTGGGACTGGGCCCTTTTACTGGACCCACATACAAGGATGAAGTCCTCGTAAAGGTCATTGCAGACCACATATTTATGGCTAGTTCATGTATGGCATATGAGAAAGAAAATTCCAAGAACAAAAAGTTTTGGCAATAGCATATGTATTTCCCCCATTAATTAGTCCTTTCTATTCCAAACATGCAATAAACAGTTTCCTCTTGTAAAATGTTTTGGGAGTGTTTATTGTATCAACAGCATGTTGCATAATGGATTGTAAATAATTTTCCTGTTTACATCATTTTTAAAGAAATATTTCAAAATGTATTTCCAGTACAAGATTATTAATGACTCTTAAAGAAGTTTGCACAACTTATGACACTTCAAAACATAACAGTTTTAAATGCCTGATATATTGTATCTGTTTGTGTAATCAGAGTGGCAATTAACCAGCTGCAGTCTCTGGTTATGATGTCAGAGAAAAAATTCCCCCTAAATTTCTGTCCATCCCCCAACAGAGAGACGCCATGTGCCACTTGCTGTGTGCATTCATGATGCTTACTGGGACTTGATCCGCTAATCAGAACATTATCTTTCCTCTTTGTAGGCAGGCACTTTCTTTGATTCCTGTTTCATTGATACTGTACAGCAGGAATCTAGCCGACACTTGATGGCTCATAGCTTTAGTACATTATATTGCATATTGATGGAAATTGTCCCTCCTTCATCTTTGAGTCATTGAACAACAGCCATGAATCAAGATCTCTGGGGAGAAATAGCAGTGCTAATTTCTGATTGTACCAGATAACAAGATAAAAATGGGCTACCTATGAAATCTACCATGAATCATTACAGAGAGGAGAGCATAAATTAAAAGAAAATTAACGGTTTTTTCCTACAAAAATATGAAGCAAAACATTTGGCAGAGGTTAAAAGATGCACTGTGCAACATGCTCACAAAAAAATAAAACACTTGAAGAGGTGCAGAGAAAACTCTTCACTGCACACCACATTGACAGGCCCTTAGCAGCATCAGTGATTGACAATAATTCTCTCCAAGCACTGGTACAGCACATGGTCACCATCTTATCAGCTGTGCATCAGCAGAGAGAGAGAGCAATAAAGCAGACAGGGGTCATTAAGGTCCTAAAATAAGGCAGACAACTGAATATATCCTCACTTAATTTGCCACTTGGATGATGTTCAGTGGCTATGATGTGAAATAATCACCATGTTACCAGGTGATGATGAATTGCAGTTTTCCTTAGAGCATTAAACTTTGTTTTGGGGGTTTTCTTTGTTAGTTTTTTCTATTCTTTGTTTGGACATTTAGGACATCATATTCTTATGCTCTTCATACTTACAATTTACAAATAGTTTTTCTTGAAATAAATAAAGATCATGACCACAAGCTTCTAAAATTAGAAAACTACAAACTGGGCGTGTTGGACTACATCATTTTTTGAATGGTCTATTCTATAAAGTCTAACTACTTTGATTTGGCTTCAAAATCTAATCCCATTGAGAAACTATAGAGAAAATACTTGTCTATGATGGTACTAATTAGTTTCCTCTATATCACATACTAGTAAAATGGTAATGAAAATAAAAAAGGGGTCAAATGTCACTAACATTGTCATAAGTAGTGGTTCTGAAGGCCCTGGTGACTCTATCAGTTCCCTACATTAGGTGCAATGTACCTGTCCAATGTACCTTAATATAGATAAGAAGCCAGTGCCTAGGGATAAATTCAAGATCTAGGATTGAGTGTCCTAATCCTGCAATCCACTGGGGACCATCTCTGGCTAGATTGGTGTTGGTCAAGTCCCTGACAAGAGCCTCAGGGGTTCACTTTTATATATAAAAAAAAAAAAAAAAAAAAAAAAAACCATTTCAATGGTGCATCTTCTCCCTTCCTGTTACATTTGGTGCCATAACCTGCCCCTGGAGCGGATAGCCTGACATCTTTCTTTTTAATCACTTGCAGATTGAAGTAATCAAAATTATGTTGGTGCACTGTGAATGCCACAGAACATCAATGTAGAGTTAACGAGGAGCAATTGAAAAATTTAGTTGAATGATCCAGACCATGTAGCAAAAAATTAAGGTGTACAATAGATGCATTTTATTGTACATGCTGATGTTCCAGTTTTATCTGAATACACAGGAGGTGTGATTTATTGTGAAAGAGAACACTTCAAACATTGAAGAAGAAAAAATTAACTTTCCATACAAAATGAGCTTCATTGATGCATATTTACACTTGGTTCACCTTCCTTTTAAAGTTTAAACACACTTGGTGCTTAATCATTAGTAAGAAAGGAAGTCCTTCACTGCAGCAGCTATTTTTCATCTTAATAGTTATATAATTACACCCTTCCGATATGAATGACTTCATCGTCAAAAATTTTGTCGTTCGAGTGTAGGAAATTGTCACATCATGGAGTGCCCCTACTCTTTCCTAAAATTTCAAAATCAGTAGGAATTTTTGGCATGTTAATCGTGATCCCAAAATCTGATTATATGTGTATATTCTGACATGTATGCACAATTCAGAAATAAATTGTCATGTCAAATTCTTATCACTTAACACAGTTAAAACAGTTCTAATAATGATACTATAGAGGGTGAAACAGTTTGAAATATATACATTGTACACACAATACATAGGACCATTGCCAACCAGAGGGTTTCTCCCAATAAATCACAGAGTGTAAAAGACCCTTTAAAGATTACAGGAAAATTAATAAGACTTCACTTGATTGTCTGTAATTATTTCAAATTACCCCTCTTACATATCCCAGAAGGAAATTACCACAGTCATTTGAAATATGGTGGTTGAAATATCAACCGTGATAACTTGATGTGGGGCTAGGCGATGGTTGATTCACATTATTCCGGGTAATTTAGACATTATTCCAATAAAGGGACAAGCATTATGTGTGGATGTTGACAATTCAAAGTTAAAGACTGACATAAAAGAAGATAAGAAGCCTATATTGGATTTTCTATACTGATACAACTGACCTCAGGCATAGTAACCTGGTCAGATAGTTTGTGGGTCCATTTTAGTGTAAATAATCAGTTGCATAAACAAATATTGTGATAATATCTCATTTTGGGGATAAGCAGGTTTATCCTAACACAACTTGTACAGGTGGCATTCCAAACTTCTTTTATCCATGTGGAGCCATCTGGTTTTTATATTGGATTGATCTGTTATTTTTGTTAAACTGCACAAGTAAATTAATCATAGATATTTAAAAGGTTCTGGATACATAATGCATAAGTACAGATGGATTTACCACTGGGACTGCTTATTCCATTATTTTACAAAGCCCAGCACTTTCTCCCAGCTTAGGATTACCAACAGTACTACACCTCCCAATATTCATGGACATTTTCAGTAAATCATATAAAATCTCAAAAACCCATGTCAAAACCAACACACAGCTTACTGTATTCAAAGGTAATTTGATTTTCTTTTTTATAATAGATCACCGTTTCTCATCTTAACTGTTAAATCCTATGACAAGGGGGTTTCTTTTTACATTCATATATTTTAATAGTGCTGGCATTTTTTAAGGCATGGAGTTATGGGATAAAAAACGTTTTTGATAGTTGTTTTTTTTCTCTTGACTCTCTACGTTTAGGACAAAAATACTATAAGATTTTTTTCCTTCAACTTAAAAAATGTTAGAGAGGGGTTCATGTACAGGCTGTAGATCAATTGAGATTTTAAAGATTTAAATCCTCTTTAACAGAATGACTTTTTAATTCCCACTGAAAATCATTTACATATTCCATAACTGTCGCCCGCGTTGAATAGGGCGAGCACCTAGAAGAAAATGCTAATTCATTTTATTTTTTCAATTTTACTTTTCCCCCTCTCCTGTTAAAAGGTTTATGAGTCGATTGTGTCGTTAGCGACATGCATGTTTATATTTGGAAGGTGAATTCCAACTTGGAAGTCCTATGTTTGAGTGAGCAATGCTGTAAAGGCAACTAGGTGTGTTATCTTAAAGATAAGAGGCACAGGTGAAACGCAGGTGCCCCTTCGTATGAAGTGGCTGGGTAATTTTTCATCTAAACGTCAAATACAACTAGAGGGGACCACTGTGTTTAAAAACATGCTCATTTAGTATCAAACAAGAATTTATTACTTTCAAATACACATGAAAAATTTTCTCTCATTAAACGAAGGAGTATTTAAAAACAAAATATTTTCTCACCGCAAAACCATTAACCTGTCGTGTGTATATCAGTTTTTGACAATTGCGGACTCGATGCCGTTACTGAAAATGAACAAAACATAACATATATATCTATTTACATTTTTTTAAATATACATACAAAACTGTTGTAGTCGAGGGAATTCCTGAAGGCACTCGATCCAACTGCAGAAACATGCAGCGCACGGTTGAACCTCTTATGCACACACATTTTTCGGGACATTTTTCCTGAGAGCATACATTTGTCGCACACAATAATATGACTATCCACAAAGAGTGTAACCGCTCCATGATGTTTAAGTTGTCTGTAGTTTAATTAAAACTTTCTTCAACTTTTCTTCACAACTCGGTGGAACTGTCTTCTCAGCTGATCGATATCATTCTACACAATGTTGACATTTTTGTATTGGAGCGCACGTTAGCGAAGAGAATTATGTCCGACCCACTCAAATACTGCACGCATACACACTGTCAAATAAACTCGCATCTCGACGCTTTAATATAGACATGCATAAGATTACGTAGAGCGTTAAAGGATTTTTGAGGGCTCATCACTGCACCATGGGGGTGCCTGCTATAAAACAGCCAGGAGTAGACCATACATCACGTTCGTACTCCCTCCGTTGCCGATGCGTTTTGGCTATTTGAAATCCTTGCCCCGTCTGCTACCGAAAAATCTCGTCAAGTCAACCATGTGTTCAATTGTGGCCTGTGAGCAAGGAACAGAAAAAGAGAGTGGGGGAGAGGAGAGAAAGATCGATTCTATATATATATAGAGAGAGAGAGGTGTTGAGGTTTAGTGCTCTTGAGGGGTCGGACAGGGGTAGCTCCCCCCCCCCCCCCCCCGCCCCCCTTGAATAGTGATAAATTACATTTCATTCGTGTACTGAAGCATATTGCATGCCAGTTACTACCCATATGCACCACAACGGTTACAATACATATAAATAAACAAAAGAATATGTGAATTATGTAACCTTAATTGTGTTGAAGATGAATTTCATTACCTTACTGATTGCCCATTCTATGTTGAAGAGAGAAATATATTTTTTAATGGTATATACAAGCTCAACAAAAATGTTATCTATCTAACAAATAAGGACAAATTTACTTGGTTGATGATTAATGAAGACAAACCAGTAATTGTCAAATTGAGTGAATATTTAGTGCAAACTTTCAGAAAAAGAAGTAATGCTTTAAAACTGCAAAAATCATTATAGTTTATTATTCATATATTGGTATAATACTGATACTGTCCATCTACTTGTATATATACATGATTAGCAATTCATATATGTATGTACTTGTTTCCCCAACATGCTGCATCCACACGCAGTTTGCAGTCTCTGTAACCTGTAGTTAATGTTGTAAACTTTCTTTCTTTTTTGAATTTCCTTCTTTATAAAATGTCTTACTGTTATGCCCTCTGGGCCCAAAATTGGAATAAACTTATCTTATCTTATCTTATAAATATAACACGCTTACGCGATAACGCAAATGTATTCTTTATATATATTTTCTGTATTTGTAGATAGTTTCTTTTGTCTGTCAAAACACAATGGGAACGTCGACAAATGTGAGGGGGCGGACAGGGGGTAGCCCTCCCCTCCCCCAAGCCCTCTCCCTCCCCCCCCCCCCCTTTCCTTCAACCTGTCCGCCCCCACATATTCATCAATATTTGAAGATGTAGATGGCTTACAACCCCCCCCCCCCCCCCCCACACACACACACACACATATTCTCTTATTTATATTGCTATAATTATTCTACTAATGTAATATGCGATACTAGATTGCATGCATACAGTTTGACGTCACATGTACATGTAAGGAAAAAAATACAGCTACAGGTGTATATCAACTGTTAGTATTTGGTTTATTATCATTATATATGTCTCATATTGTGTAACATGATTGTATGTCAACACGTTTGTTGAATAGTTAAATTAGTTGAATTTTTTATTTTTTATTTGACTTGGGGAATTCCGAATCTGTCAAACTTCAACAAGACAATGACCCACACGTGCAAGAAATAAGAAACCATTATGTACGACTTTGTCTAGTGTTACATCATCTAGATCTCTGATCTCTGGGCCGACAAAGACTTGATGTCATTGTAACCCGTATCCCTCAGAAGTGAACGATCGTGGAGGCCAAACGTCGATGTCCGCCAATATAATGGAAGAAAAACATTTTGGAGTGTTTATAAGAATGATCCTATCTTAGAAACATTTAATTAAACAGGAGGGATAGAAATTGGATCTTATGTCAAATTTATTTTGTGGATGAACAACCACGTGTATGTCGACTAAACCAAACCAGAATTTCAAAAGAAATCTTGCATAAACCTGATTCTCCTAATTCAGGATAATCTAGATACAGCTATTAAAGTATTTAGCCCTTCCACCAACAGTAAAAGTATCAAGTGTGTGTAAGTGGGTGGGTTTCTTTTTTCATGAATAGTGACTAAGTCTATACATTTCAATAAGTATTTTCTTGTACTTCCAGATGTTTAATATCCCATTCATGAATTAAAAGTAAACTCATTATTTGGTTATTCACCGTTGTTATATATACACTCTGCATTCTAAGTAAGAATTTGCAGGGGATTGCATGGATTTATCAAACATTGTTGACTGGTATGCCACTTTAAAGGTGCGTACTAACCAAAAAGGTCATGTTTTTTGAGGTTCTTACATGAAATAATATGTGTTCCTTTTTCCTTCAAATACCCCCCCCCCTTTTTTTTTAAAATCGGATTTACGTATAATGATTTGACTTAAATGACACAATGATAACATTTTTAACATAATACTTTTTTCCAGTTAACTTTCCCTAGAGAAGGCTATCAAACCTGGAACAATTTGGCAACGGTCCCCCGACACGGAATGCGATGCAGACAGTAACTGCATCTTTTGCCAAAATGATCTGCTTTTACCAACTTTATTACACGGTACTATCAGTTCTTAGAATCTGACAACTACTAAGAATTTTTCCACACATCTAGATACATCAAGACAGATCACTTTGGAGGACATGTTCGATGTATATTTCGCATGACTTCTGCATAGCAATGTGACGTATCACTTGCACTTGAAACGGGGGAAAGGGTGGGATGTACATGTACACTGTACGTAAGCTATCACCCGTATTTATAACTTCTATGTGTACATGACCAGTTGTAACTAGTCATGACCTCATCGATAAATTAGAGACAGACAATGGTAAGATACCTAGATTTCTGATAAGTGGGGTCACATATGGGATCATCATGGGGCTCGGATTTTCATATGCTTACATGGAAGTGTACGAAAGGCCAGTGAGCTTATTTTCGTCGCTAAACCAAAAAAATCGTGTTATAACAATTTTCGCAAATATACGCAAAACTATCGCCTTTCGCGAATATACGCGTAATCTTCACGTTATAGTGCATAACGTTTGGACCACGGGCAATTATATCGCGTTGGGTTCAAATTTAATTTAGTGAATTCGTATCCAAGCGATATAGACATAGACAACATTCAATAAATATTGAAGAAGAAAAATAAGTTGAAGGTTTGATTATTAACCCTATTCAGTTTTCAAATTAAAGGTTTGTGAAGATGTTTAGGGAAAACTCAAGATCCCATCCCTAATGAAACCGTTCCACGGAACCACAAATAGTTTTATGATATTAAAGTATGCAGATTGTTTGAATCCATGTACGGAAGTGGCTTTAGCTATTAGATTCTGATCAATATGAATTTTGAAGGTATAAAACTTGCCCGTTTTTATCTTAATTTTTTTCTCTCTCCAAATTTCTCAATTAGAATAGCAGTAACTTGCTGTAAATAGCATGAACATTATCTGTATCTACCCCAGTTTTCATTTTTGTAGACAGACTAGGATTAGCTGGTGGAAGTATGGAACAGGAAAACTATCTCTTTTAAAAAAGTACAAACAACCACTTTCAACTACGTTATATTATTGAGTTTAAAAAAATCGCTAAAACGCATCAAAGATGCGTATGGCCGAGTTACAGTTTGGAAAATTATGCACGCTTACATTCACGAAGTAAAAACATGCACGTATTTAATATAGTTTATAAGTATGAAGCTTTGAATGGCCGCAATAGGTATTTAGTGTGATAATGACCTTGACCTTTGGATTTCAAAAGCAACATGAATCTTGAATGTCATCAGGATTTGAAGTCTGATAAACATGCACCAGGAAGTACATATATAAAAGTTAGAGGCAAGCTCAAATCTACAGTATATAGTGAAAAGGAGACCTTGACCTTTGGACCTCAAAATAAATAGGAACCTTCCTCTTTTGGATGTGATCAAAATATGCAAGTCTGGCAAAGACGCACCAAGTAGTATGAAAGTTAGAGACCGGACAAGCTCAAATCTATGGCATTTAGTGTCAAAGTGACCTTTGACCATTTGATCTCAAAATAAATAGGAACTCTCCTCTTTTAGAGGTGATCGTGATATGTAAATCTCACAAAGATGCACCAAAAAGTATGAAAGTTAGAGACCGGACAAGCTAATTGTGGACGCCCATCCTTCGCCAATTTTTAGCCGAAATTTGCTACGCAACTCGGCTAAAAATGCTATAACTACATTTTCCTTTGATTTATTCGATAAGCTGTAAAAGTACTCTGTGACCGTATAGTAAGTCAAAAAGATAAATCCACACTTTTTATAAGTTATGTCCCTTGACGGTCCTTCATGTTTTTGAGGAGAAACTTATAGAATTCTTACAGCAACTTTTGTAATTTATTTCATTTTGTCTTTATCATGTGATCTCCTTTTGCTTTGGTTTGAATAGATTTCAATGTCTAGCTGTCATAACAAAAGGATCGGACACAAGTACTTTTAAACTTTGAACGCACGACTTCTCAATCAACAACACAAAATATGTTCCAAAAAAGGTACGGTACAATGAAATCCGAGGTCAATAAGATGATCTGCTTCCATAAAGCAGTCAATTATATCAAGAGATATGCAGGAAATATGCACATGTATACAAAAATACAAAGTACACGAGTATTTCGTTGTTCTTCTTCATTGTAATGAACATCTTCGCTAGCCAAGGGTTTTCGATCAACTTTGCCGAGGAGCGGAGTGGACCGAAAACCCCTGCTAGCGAAGATGTGTAAAGAAAAAACTATTTTATGCTACTTCTATGATAATGAACGCATATTAATCGATAAATTAAGGTTTATGCCAATATTTTGCTTGTATATTCACGAAAAGTTTGCATTATATAACGCGAAAGTCACGCGTTTATTCGCAAGCGTTACGCATCATAACGCGAAAATTATGCGTTTATTCACGAACATTACTCGTTAAAACACAAAAATTTCGCGTTATAATAAAAAAGTTTCGTGTTTATTTGCGATAGTTTCGCGTTATAATTTTTTAACTATGAAAATGAGCTTTCGTAGACTTACTTGAAACAGATCATATTTGGTGTGCATCAAGATCAAAGAGATATAAATGCATGTTAAATACTGTTATACCCGTATAGCAGTGCTTATGACTATACTTGTACACAGTGCTTATTGTTATACATGTACAACAGTGCTTATTGTTATACATGTACAACAGTGCTTATTATTGTATACAACCGTCTTAATCGTTTTACACGTATATACGTTTCTATTGTCATAATATGAGTGAGCAATACTAGTAGTACTATCGTTACGTAAATATTTGAAGTGCACATGACATCAATATGGGTTTAGTACAAAATAAACATTTTAACATATATTCACAAACTAATGTAAGGTACACGAAGCCGATATTTTAGAGGACAGTCAAGAAATATATGAAATAGGCCTATATAAAGTAAACCTAATCATTAGTTTAAAGAAAGGGACATCTGGTAGCGGTTTGTCAGTAATAATCTTTGACTCATCTACCTTTAACTGTAAGTTAACTAAAATCTTGTAATTCTAATTTAAAAGATTAGCAAAATACATTCATACATATTTATAATAGAACAAACCAGATTTTGTGACGAAATCCATGAACCAATATTTGCCGACCTTACTGGCAAATAACTTTCAGCAAGTAACAGTTTATGGGGAAATATGCAATTTCCACTGTCTCCATTGACCTTTTAAAAAAAAGGGGGGGGGGGGGAGAGAGATGACCAATTCATTTCAGAACTATTCTGTTGTATGTTTCACAGTTACTTCTGGTTTAAACTATATTTACTATTGACCAATTCACATGAAACATACTGTAAGTGCAGTAGGATTCGGAGACAAGTGCCAAGACTTGTAAATCCGTCTTTCCTATAAGCAAGTCCGATTGCTATATTACAAGCAACAATGAGACCGAATCGTCCTGTAGTTACGGTATAAACGTATTTAGCGATTGGTCAATTAAATACAATTAGTTTTATCGATAAAACACAAGTATACTAGGGTGATGATAATGTGTGATGGGGTTGTGTGAAATTTTCCTTCACATCATGCGCTTCTGTCTGACTACAAGACAAAGCCCAATTATTACAGATACATGTACAATGCTTCCGGATTCCTGTGTTACTACAGATCTCTCACTTTGAATGATATATTAATGCACTGATTAAAATATTAATATGCTTTCGGATACTGTTAAGTTTGGGTTTCCAAAAGGCAGTATTGGTTTGTGCTAATGTTGTTTGCTAGATTTAAAAGATACTTGCCCCTCGGTTGATCCTACAATGGGCATTCTGAGATATAGAGATGGTGTTTGGTGTCTTCCATCTTACCGCATACACATAGAGGGCTATCTACAATGGGTTTTTTTTGTTTTTAAATACATGATATTTGAGTGAACTACAATTCATACGTGGACTGAATATGAGAAAGTATGGGGGAGGGGGTTGGTATTTCTATTCAAGTGTCATTTAGAGTATGATATTGATGGGTTACATTACTTTTAGTATCATTATCATCAACGTTATTCTCTCGTTATTCCAACAGTCACTAATAAAGCGGTTTTTGTATGGTATACACAAAAAGGATAAAAACATGAAGTTTGACATACATGTATGCTTAGCACTATATTCGTCATCTAATGCATTTAAAACCGTGTTAAAATCCGTTCGAAATTAATTCAAAACTAACACCCATCAGTTATAAAAATATTTGTCAAAAACTAACATTGAAATGTTTAGTAATGAAAGCCTTCACTGCGCAGCCACATCGATCCCCTTTGCAGTATATGTGCAATACAAAGCGGAAAGACAACAGTCTGCAGAAACCGACACCACAAAAACTATTTAAACTCCTTTCTCAGCGAGCCAAGTTCACTTTGTTCAACAGGGCTATCAGTCGCTGGATTATCAGATCGGGTCGACAAACAGGGTTTTCATATGACAACGTAAATATATCCAATATATTAATCTCCTTAAAAATAAATCGTCCGTGTACACGACACCTGAAAAAGAATTTCTCCAGTTGTGGACAGTGCATTGACCTACCCATGTGGTGTTGTATAAAAATAAAATATTGCAGATAGTTTGAAAACTATCAGGATACATGATGTTTAGTATGCATTTTCTTTTGGTTGTTATTCATACAGTATACTTTGATAGTGTTGGTTGTAATTTTAATGATCTATTATCAATACTACCACCTTATTTACAAGTACATGTCGCACAGCTTTAACAATGGATTGGAGAACAGCGACAGATAATATCACCTCCAGATCAAACCAGATGTTCACAGGTATCTCAAACTCTAGTAAAAGAATTTCCAATCTTGCAAAGGCTGTGGAGGAATCAAACCATACTTCCATGTCCGTCTGGGTTTCAAGGTCATATGTAAGAAATCAAGGTCACTGGAAAAATATCTGGGCATCTTTCACCCCTCTACCAGGAATGGTACCGAAGATATGATTGTCAATGTAGAGGGTTAATGTCTTTGGAGGGAAATTCTAAAATATAAGCTACATTTCAGCAACAATATGTACATAAGATTACAAGGTCAGATATAAAACGGCAAGGTAACTGAAAGTGAAATCACCGAGTACTGAATGTTCAAAATTTAATTTTTATCAAATTTTCAGAAATGGTACATGTGCCTTGCAAATAGACTGAGCTCCTATTAGTTTTTAAGGTCAAATGTAAAAGGTCTAGGTAAGCAGAAGGCAAATTCAATTAAATATTCCTTGTTTGCAAGACTGAGTATACATAAGGATGCTTTCTTGCACAAATATCTGGTTTCTTGTTGGACAAGGTAATTTGGATATAAGCCATGTTGTAAGGAAATGCCCCACTTTGCAGAGCCAGTTATAAGTTCATGGGATGAAGCAGACAACCAGAAATCAGATGCAGATCTCAGACCAATTTTTGCACATACAAATGTGAGTGAAAGTTCCTGTGAGGTATTTATTCCAGAACACCCATCTGCACTGAAAGTATCTGTGTGTTTCACTTGAAATACAAGTACTATACACCTCAAGCTGTCCTCTCCACAAAATAAAAAGGATATCACAAAACATTGTAATGAATTATTTATTATCTATTGCACTTCTTTGGTAACATGTATATTGGTGAAAAATGTGAAAGTTAATGAATTTTGAATGACTCCTTATCAATACATCTCTACAATACTCAATAATGCTGCCTTGAATAAAGAGAATTAGAGGCGAGGTTTGCACCTATATAATGCAAGAAAAACAACTCTGACAGGGACGATAGTAACTACAGCTGTCTTAACAGGACATGCTCCCTTTAATTTCATCTCAATGACTAAAGTGATCTTCAAATCATTTTCCAATGGTTGGTATTTCTTTCAACTCCAAAATCAATAGACAACTTCCTGATTTATGGGGAGTATGTGCAAGAAGTTCCATAACTTTGAGTTTGAAGGAATTAATACGGCAAAAATAAAAATTTTCTCAAGTCAGGGCCCTCTCAGCTTGACCACAAAATAAATAGGACACATCCTCATTAATGATTCAAGGTAGACTTCAGTAAAAACTGGAAACCACTCCATCTACAGTTAGACAAGTTGATTCCAGTACTTGTTTGTTTGTAGATGATATGATAAAAATCAATTTACATTTGAAATGAAATTCATCATATAGCTTCCTCTGTGCCATCTTCAAAATCTTTGTACTTCAATTCAGAGTCATATCCCCACTTATCAAACTGCATAACGAGTACATTATTTGCAATAAATATATAACATACTTTTAAATTCATCATTGGAATGTAAATATGAAAACATCAATCATACTATGTCCAACAAATACACACTAACAATTATTTTTGCAAAAAAGCATCACAACATTGTTGGCAAACCATCTTTTTTAACTTTCAATAAACAAAGGAAAAATCTCATTCAGTAAACATTTTCCCTCCTCATTTTTAAGACACTATTCACAAAGAGGTAGAAACAGCAGTGATTCAGTCCCAGCTTGGTGACCATCAACTGAGAATTACTTTATTCTATACCTTTTAATATTTCCAAGCAATGTTAATGGGTGGTACTGCACATTATAATTTCAAGAACAATTCAGTATCTAAAGAGAATATGCTTGAGAATCCCCAAAGAAAATATACTCTATAGTAATACTCTTGTCTACGGTCTCCAGGCCTGTTTGGAATTTTAAGTATCTATCAACAGCCATAGCCTCTAGATACCTATATCTACGACAGAATCAGAATTAATGACATCTATTAAAAGCATTCTGGAATGTTATTCATGGTACTTTTCAAAATTACATACCATAACTTATATAAACTTAACTATTGTCATTTTATACAATCAAACAAGTCATTAATGAAACATTCCAAAAAAAAAAAAAAAAAACCCAAAAAATACAACTGTTTACAGAAAGTATTGTCCTTTACACCCACTGCATGATGCACACTAAAGGACTAAAGGAGAGCAGAATTTTTTTATTTTTTTTTTACCTACGAAATTCGAACACTATTTTAGGAGGGAAAAATATACCCCAAAAAATTACATTCATAATGTGTTGTCAATAATAGATCCTTCTTGTTTCAAAGGTCTCAATATGAGCACTGTGACATGTAAGGGACCTTTCAACTTGCAATAAAAGCCTAGATACTCATAAAAAAAAATACAAGTCGTGTCCATAATACATATAAGAAATAAATGTATAGTTTGTTTACAAGGGGGTAATATAAAACAATGAAAGAATGGGTTGTATTGATTATACAACTTTAATATTATCATTACATGTATTCCATTCTTTGTATACCCCTGTAAAACAAACAACAAATACATTTACTCCTTAATTAATATATTTCAAACTCTGAAGTAAATGAGCATAAATCAGTATCATGCGAGACATCAGATCTGACAAAGCACCATAAAAAAAAAAAAAAAGCAAATAGGACCATGTAATTCAAGGAGACTAGACAAACTGTTCCTCGGACTCCACAATTATCTTCTTAGGAGTGGAGGTACACTTCGGGGATTCTGTCACCCCCGTAATGTCATAATACAGTTTTGAGCTGTCAGGAGTGGGTGGAGTTAAGGAATCACCAAGGTCAATGTCATCTTCCCCGTTTCTCTGTGATTCTGCCTCGTAGCCGCTGTCACCGTTATATTCGTGTAACAGGTCCTCCTGCTGATCCAACACTTTTAATGGATCCTCAGAATCCGAGGAAGTCGCTCGACTCTTGCCATCAGAATCCTCATCCTGAGTCTACAAAAATTTATTTCATTATTTACCTTACCTTTCATTACACAGTTAGAGAAAAAAAAGCTTAAATAAAGAAAAAAGAACATATAACTTAAATGTACGATAAATGTAAATAAATAAGTTTAGACCATCAAACAAAAAGGGACATCAATCTAAATGCAGAAAAGCAAAAGTTCAAGTTATGCTCACAGAATTCAAATTAGAAAGTTGATGCACACCCTGAAAATATTGTTTTAAAAAAAAACCCCAAAAAACATGTCTGTCCTTTAGCAGAAAACATGAATTATTTTGCAGTATGAAACGTAATTTATATGCTATAGTGGGTCCTTGCAGGGAAAACAAATATTTTCAATAATGATAATGAATAATTAATCCTCTGTTGAATGCAGTTTTAATATTGGTTTTTTGTCTTTTGAAAATTAGAAACAATTCTTTTATACATTTTGCATCCAAAAATAGTTACATATTCCTCAGTTTAGAATTGGATATAAAATAGTGACAAAAATTCATTGTTTACAATGAGCATGTATTAAAAATGCCAGATCTAGCATCCAGTTTTGATAAATGTTCCGAATATACAATATCTTGGTAAAACTATACATGTTCAGTGATGTTTTCAAAAATGATGCAATGTAATATACCTGAAAGGATAAATCTTCAAATAAATTACCAACACCAACTAAAGAGACTCGCAAAAAGAATACAAAAGATTGAGCTGAAAGCAGCATTACTGAAATAGTGCATTAATATGACTACATGTACTTGTATGATGACTGAATCCTCAACACTCTCTGTTCTTAAATGTTTCTCTTCTACAGAAATATCCGAAGCCCAATGAATAATAAAGTATACATACATACACACACACATATATATAGAGGCAAGTGTTTTTTTTCTTTCTGTGATACAGCTGCATATGAAAATATATTCACATGATGACTTCTAGTGAATGATAAAGTTGCCTCCTGAATGTAATATCTAATGAGGATAAATATCATATATTGTATCAATGGTGGTGTATTTAGTGCTGAATATACCATTTTGTAAAATTAGCGCAGACATGTTGACAAGCTGAGGTCCAAATCCAACTCCAATTATTCCTTTACATTAAGCAATGCAAAAGTTTTTTGCAATGCCTCATACACCGTTGCATTCTTTTTCTACAACAATTTGCCAAGCAAGTCTATGATAAGAGCTTAAATTAAATTCAATCCAATCTACAACTAAATTAAACTTAAAACTAGCACACTGAAAGTTTACAGTGTAAACAGACACCAAAGAGTGACATCGATTACAGAAAGTACTCCATCAAAATTAATAAACATTCAGGTTCGTTCTACTGTGGAATCAATCCAAATTTGTGGGGGCAAATTTTCATGAATTGCCAAAATTTTTACTGTTTAGTTGAAATGCAGTTTTTGTACATAGAAAAATTACCAAATTGTAATTGAAATAATGGATCTTCAGTATTTTATTGACTTTTTAAGTTCATGGAAAAGGGGTACCCCAAAAAATCATGCTCCCATGAATTTTAATGACTCCAAAATAGTAAGTGAAGAGAAGAGACGTTAAATTCATTCTGGTTTCAAACAAAAAAGAGGTTAACAGGAGAGACAAGGAGGAAATTATTAACATTACATCACATCTACATCACATCACAAACTTAAGTAAAGAATAATCCGCAGAGAGCCACCCTATTTGAGTCTTGTAACCAGAGTTTGCTCCGATGCAAGATGATAGATTACAAAACATACAAACCTCATATATTGTGTCGTGGTGTTTTCCCTAGTGAACAAGAGATATAGTCAAACACTAAATGAAAATTATAAGCACAATTCTTCTCCTCGGGGTGAGAAATAAAACACTAAATGAAAATTATAAGCACAATTGTTCTCCTCGGGGTGAGAAATAAAGCACCTTGGTACAAATTACAATGCAGACCAACAAATATTTGCATGTGCTCTGTCCATGGCCTGAATATATCCAGACAACAATAAAAGCAAGTGCTCAAATTGTCTCAGAACGTAACTCTAAATATTGAATTCTACTTCACATTACTGGTATACTTCCTATATGTACATGTTGCTAATTTTAACCAAATAAATTTCAATGGATGATGTTTAATGAATGGTCTAATTTGGACCTAATGCTAACTGTAATTTAAAACTATATGTACATACATTGTAGATAATAAAACTGTTTACATAATTTCATTATTTAATAGGTAAGATATACAAAACTAATCATAATTTTAACAGTGAATTTATGACGCATGACATCACAAACACTTGATTTTTCCTGCAATTTTCATTTCATTGACCAAAATTTCTTCTTCTGCAAAAAGTATGGGCCACATACATCAGTCATGAAATGATTGACATATTCTGTCTTTAAATCTACATAAATCTAGTTTGAGTCCAGATAATTTCCTTTTGAATATCAATATTGTGATGTCATACTCCTTCAGAAGAGGAATCTGATATGGAATAAAATAAACTTTAATCAAAGTTTCTGACTACTAGAACATGACGTTAGTTTCATTATGGAAAATTTGGAGCGAGACAATAGATCAAGATATAGAATTAATCTAAATGAGGAAGACCATATCATGCAAATGATTTATAAAAACAAGCAACATAAGATTATGGGTGGTAAATGACAGTGTAGAGAATAAGATTTATCAGGACACAATCAGGATTTATTTTGAATCATTTTTTCCATTTTACAGTTTCAATGGTAGAAGAATAGTGAAATCCTCATTAACATAGCTGAACTATAGAGACAAATGAAATTCTTGTACATTTACATATTTTCTGAACAACACCAAAAAGTATTGCATGTAGAATTCACAAATCATAATTCAGCAGTACTTGAAACTAATGTTACAATGGGAAGAAGACATAATGTTAAGCATGTACATACTATAGTTAGCGGAGTGCGGTCCACAAGGGGATCCCACTCAAGTTCCCCCTCTCCGTGGGACTTTGGTTCTTCATACTGATCTGGATCAACACCAAGCTCTAAAATTCAAATTAAAAGCTACAACTACAACAACCAAAGTAATAAGCAACAGGGAAAGCAACAATTAAGTCTGCAGGACCCAGTTGTTCGAAGGTTAGTCAACTTTAACTAACAGTTAACTTGTCATTAACTCTTACATTTATATAGCATTAACTAGATGTTAACTGTCAGTTAAACTTGACCAACCTTTGTGCAACTGGGTCCAGATTTATAACAATATTCACATACTAAAGCTTCAAGTAACATTCATTAGATAAAAAAAAGAGATGTAAATAACAAAGGTAACTCATAACTCAGTGACTGGTAAATGTACTAAAATCAACTGAAAGTGAATTTTCCATGATCAACTTTATGAAAATTGTAACCATCTCTTTGGAAAATCCGGTGAGAAGTCCAGACAAATCATTCTTCTCACAAGAGACATTTAAAAGATCGGCCTTCCTTGTACAAACCTTTTGCCTTCTGTTGCCTCTCCATTTCCTCTAGAACTTCTGATATAGAGGAAGCAGGCCTATTCTTTTTACGATTGTACACAGGGTATTTAATACTGTCTTCTGGTAAGAATGTGGTTTGAACTGGGTACTCAGCGTTTTTAAGGTTTGCTGGTAACTAGTAAATGACAACATCAGAATATCATCTGAACATGCTAAAAATTACAAATGTTCATGTTTTAAGGAAAATAGCAATACCTTTTTCAAACAATACTCAATGATTTACAAGAAGATATAAATCCAAATGATTTATCATTACTATTCAGACTGAAGATAAAATGCAGCTTGGTTCACTTACTGTGTGAACTTTTCCAGGGGTAACTCCATTTTGTTTCCTTCTGTTAGCTGTTAAAACAAGGTACGTAAATATAATTGAAAGCTGAGACTGAAACAGTAGGAAATAGAGAAATCTAAAAAACAAAAATTGAAAAAGTTATTCTGCACCTTACAAGCTAATATTAGTAATAATGACCCCACCTTTGACCTGGTACCCCAAAAAATGTTTTTCTTTTGCCTTCACTTCCTTTCTATTTTTGTACAAATATTATGTTTTTCAGATTGAATGTATCGTGGGATACATATTGTTTCCCATTTCAATGATGTAAATATCTGGGGCTCCTACATCCCAAGGTTGTAATGCCAGACTGCTCAAAAAAAGAAAAGTTTACATATTTATGGGATTCAACCCTTGAGTCATTTCTACTTTGTAGCACTGAGCTTTAATTAGTCAGTTAAAATACCCGAATTATCACCTTATACTCAATCCCAAAATAATTCACTCATCATGACCTTGAGCTTTGGACCACAAAATAAAAACGAAGTCTTCCTCTAATCATAAAAAATATGAAGTTGGTAAGTAAAAACTACTGGGTATATGTCACATATAAGTGTTGACAGGGATCATCATTAACAGGTGTTGTATTGCCAGGGACAAGTACATTACACAATCCCACAAGTGAATGCTTGGTTGGGCAAGTAATTATCTTTTTTTTATATCCTCAACCTACTTTTAAAATAATTGTTGTCCGTGGTGAATAAAAGATGAGTTTTTAAAGATATCCAACACTATTTTTACAATCAGTTGATTGTCAAAGGTCGCATGTGATGTCACTGTACCATGTGACTACCTAACTAATTAACAAATTTTTGCAATCAGGGTTTAGATTTAAATCCGTTAAGTGACTTATTATCGCAATATTTCAGCAAACTAACTATTAGAATTAATTACTATATGCATAAGGAAGACAAAATGCATATAATTTAGTATAAAATGGAAACATGCAATGTTTCCTCTAACTATCACACAAAATACAATGTTAAGTAGTTTATTGTAGTACTATCAATACTATTAGTACTCACTACTGTAACATGCGGATGCACTAACTGGACAAGAATATACAAACTCTATTGAAAGTTAAATAAATTTAATATATATACGGTGTGACAGTTGGACCGAGCGAAGCATGAAATGGTCATTGACATGTCCCAATTACCGGTAAGTGATAATCATAATTCCGATAAGTACGGTAGATTATAATTCATTTAAAAGTAAAATATTATTTATGAAATTTTCCTTGAGCTAAACGCCAAGTAAGATCTAAATATTAAAGGGGGATGTATGAGGACAACAGTTCTACAGGATCCGCCTATTTATTTAATGCAGGGAATATGATGCAAGGTGATGTAAACAGTGCATTGTGATGTCACATTTAGCCAGCGAAGCAAGGCTCTAAAGGTAACACATGTTTCAAATCAAACAATTATAAACAACAACACATCCCGTTTGCAATTATTAAAGACTGTTAAAACTAAACAAAATTAACCAATAAATTCAAAATGGTAAAAAAGTAAGTGCAAGTATATCATATATTCTTATTTGAAGAAACTCATGAACTCGTTCATCTATTTAGTCGTATTACTGTTTTTCTATTTGATGATTGGCTAAAAACTTTAATAATAATAATCGTATCATTCATTTTTAACTATCTGGGTGTTTGAATTACAAATTGCATGTCAGTCTTGTATTTAAACACATTTTTGGCATTCAAAATTAAAACACAAATAACTGTAGAAGCAATTAATGAACAAAACAAAATGGCAGTGCCCATATGGTTCACAAAATTTTCATTGAACGTATGTAAAGATTATCTCTATTCATTTGCTGATTTTTTCATTTTTTCTTTAACATACATGTTACCTTTAGAGCCTTGCTCGGCGAAAGGCCCATCCGACCTTTGCTCGGTATTATCCAGGACAAAGAAACAAAACAATACTGTTTTAAAATATTCACAAAATCTCTGGTGCTTCACAAGCTAATAAAACTTCTAGTCCATGACTGGAGTCTTATCCCATAATAAATATTTGAACTGTAAGTTCATCTCTCTTAAACCTATTAAATATTCACTGGTAATAATTTACCAGTAAACTTGAAAAATAAACCAGTAATATACTGGTAAATATTTTAATTCAATCTCTGAATTAAATTCTCCCCCACACCACTTAATATTATCAACTTTTAACCCCTAAAAATTAAATATTAAACACACACCTTGATATGTAGTGTATCCCAACTACTGTGAAATTGCTGCGACTGCGCGTTCTTACTACAGATACATCATATAATATTACAAAATGATGCAAAATACACTAACCAATCAGAAACGTCGTGCACCTGATTGTCAATCAATCACAGGCAATACGTGATACCCTAATTCCCACAGCAATGAAAAGTTCTGCACGCTTTTCACCATTTAATAGAAACAAGTAAAATAAATCAACTGCTCAATAATCAAAGTTAATTTGGTAACAATTAAAGAATATAGATGTACAATCGCCGCTTACAACTTTTCAAATCTTCAAAAAAATGCATCATGGGAAACTGACTTCCGGAATAACAACCATGTGGTGTAGACATACTTTCATACCAGGCAACAATTTACCGAATAAAAGATAAATAAACATCGTTTTATAATTATGTGATACTATAAATACTGTAGTAAACTATTGGTATTAATCATATTTTACAGTTACAACATTCCTGCCTTAGTGAAGAAATAAACTTGTATGTTGCAATATACACTCGTGAAATATCATTAAAACATTGTAGTTTACTATAAATACTACCACTATACACTGTATTTATTACACTATCTATCCTATCAGTGCTCTAATGTCAACAAAATTTAAATAAATAAATAGGCTTTTTCTCTAAAGAATTAAAGCACTGATATCATATTAACAGAAATATACAGAACTCAAGGGAACTAAAATGTCCCATCTTTGCTGTATTCAACCTCTTGAAGCTGTTTACTGTAAACGTGGTTATTAATGTGTGGGTAAAATTTACACTGATTACGCAGTAACATAATCAGTGTAAATTTCCCTGACATATATAGTTATAAATATTTGATATAATATATATTATATTCAGTTACCACTTATTTTTTCCCCCACGCGTAATGTTGGATGTAGAAAAACGCATATTTAACCACCAGTGTTAATAACCACTTTTTACAGTAAACTACTTTTTGTTTTAAAACTTACGTCCCAGTGTGGCAGACACCATACTGAATTCATCCCATGTGGCTATGTGGATGTCCTTTTTCGGAGGCGGAGGAACGGGACTGTATGTCTCCATGCTGTGGTTCAGAGGTTCCTTCATCTCAATGTCATCTAAATATTTCTTACGTACATCATACGTAACATAGCGAGTACGCATTCGTCTCATGACAACAGCAATGAGAATAGCTATAAGGCACATCAGAGTCACCACGGAGGAAACAATCACTGTAAAGGATAAATTTGTATCAAAGGATTGAACCCAAATCTACGTACATTTATCCATAAATACTGATAAATAATATCCTTAAATGACAGATGATTGATCTGCATTTTAAAATCTTCCTACATTACTACCATAGATTTCATGAAAAAAGACAACCAGATTGTCTTCACATAAAATTCTTTGCCAACATTCATTTAAAACAGATTGGCCAGTCAAAAAATGCAAATATCATATTACCAGATTTCAAATACTATCTAACATTCCTGTGATACCAACAAATGTTATAAGAGATGCACTTTTAATTTCAGCTAACTTACAAACGGTCATTGAGGACATGTCTTCTGTGGTGATTTCTCCCAGTATTAGTGTTACATTTAGAGGTCCCTGGTCAGCGGTGGTAAGGCCCATGTCAATAGACGTCTGTTCTATGGTAGTGGTAGTGGTTGCTGCGATTAGGGAGGATGGAACATGAGTTGTTATATTGTTTCCCACTCCAATGATGTAAATATCTGGAGCTCCTACATCCCAAGGCGGCATAGTAATACCACGCTGCTCCAAAAAACAAAAGTTTACATATTTACCATTAATATTTGTTTCCTGAATATCGGTCCCAGAGTAACAATAAGAAAAATTGTCAAAGAAACTTTTCATTCTTACATAAATGTATTTATCAGTACTTACAACCATTCACTAGAACGTTTCAAAGAATATGTGCCAAATGAAGTTATGGAGCATGACAGTCACAGATCAATGGACAAAGTGATCAGTGAGTTAACAGGCCAAACCCCCCCCCCCCCCCCCCCCAAAACCCTACTGTACATTCCATACTATATGTTGTTATCAAAATTCTTGTTGATTTGTAAGAAGCTTATCTCATGAACTCAAACATTTCTCTTTTTATTTATTTATCACTGAAATAGATCCAAATCCTTCAGAATATAGCACTAAGAACGGATATTTTACGATATCAAGTACTCAAATTACATAAGTAATACATATGGTAGTCAAGTTTCACAATACTAGTAAATAAAACTATTTTTTCTCTTGACTAATTCAAAAGGTTTCAGGTTTATAAACCGACCTGTGGGCTGGCTGTGGTAGTGGGTATGTATGCTGGGGAAGTTGGGCTGGTCATTGGATGGATGTCGTAGTCTACAGGCGAGCACTGGAGCACTTCTGGCCCAAACAATAACAGGGATCCATTCTTCAGGTCCCTCAGTTCCTTCATTGGCTGTACTATAAAGGTTCTGTCTCTATTCACTGGTATGTAGGTTACCTCTGAACATTTCAAAAAAGCCTTGTTAGTTAACATGACATCAGAATAAACGTGTATTTTTTTCTGTTTTGTGGTCACTAGTTAAATCCTGAATGCTCCATCATGCACTAGACTAAGTCTGGATTATTCCGACATTTGTGTATATTTCCCACAAATGTCTGAATGCTTTAATATTTTTTCTTTACTCAAAATGAGGCTTATTGAGATTCTGATAGTCAGATTAGCTTGTTCAGAAAGGTGATGCCCATGTTTATGAAAACTACTTTGAAGCGAACTCTATAAAGTTTAAGCATACATTTCTCACTGAAAGAAACACAGATTCAGTGTTTAGAGCACCTTTTCTCCAGAAAAAATGTTTTGAACACTTCCCAGCACAACCACCACTTGGTGTCTGGAATGATCCTGGTTGAAGATAGATTATTCTCACTTTTTGGATTTTGTGAAATGCCCCAAATTTTGACCTAAGCAGAGCAGTTATGGACAGCATAAAGGTTCTTTAATGTACCAACACCTACCATGTCAGACACAGGGCCTCTGTTTATAAGGTGATATTTGAATGAACTTCTAACCGACATATGAAATATCATTATGATCAAGTGAATGGCTCTTAAAGGGACTGGTTCACGATTTTTGATAAAACTATTTTTCATTTTTGATGTTAAACATTAAAAATATAACTCATTTAATGTTGACAGCCAAAATTTTAACCTTCTGAATGTAAGAATAAAAGCAATATTTTAGCTTTGAATCTGTGTTATGTAAACAAAGACTCGAGTCTTCAAGCAAGTGAAATATTGCTTTTGTAATATAAAGCATCTTAATTTTGCCTAGTCACAAATTTAAATTTTTATATGACACATTTTACCAATATGAAGGATATAATAACCTTAGAAAATTTTGTAAACAATAACATACCGCAATCTTTGTTTACAAAACAAATAATAAACTCTCTAAAATGAGCTTCTGTGATAATGTATAACCTTAATGTTTATATGAAATCTTTTAAATACATTAGGCAGTAGATTTTGATCATTAACAGTGAAAAAGAAAATTTTGGGGGAAATCGTGAATCAGTCCCTTTAAGATATTGAGCAGACAACATGTGGTCTACCGACCGACAGGGGCAAAGCAATATGCCCCTCTTTGAAGGGGAGCATAAAAAGTAAATAGTAGCGGGTACACATAAATCATATATTGTCTATAAATAGCCTCACGCGGATCAGGGGAATCCCAACATGAAGCATATAAATCAAACGCAATTCCAACTGTTTAACTTTAAGGCTGAAAGAGCGTAAAACAACGAATTACTAAGAGGTATTTGATATTTTTATTTCTTTTAAACTTATGGCACAGTACTGTTGTAACAAAATACAAATATGGCTTTACACATACAAGATCACCAATGAACTGAAAGTCTGAACTGAACAGATGACTTACTGGAAATGATCGAGTGACGGTTGTTTGTAAACATCGATTTAAAATCAAATAATTCTGGTTAAAACGGGTGAAATAATGTATGACATGTCGTACGGCCTAATAAATACAATTTAACAGCATTTTACAAGGTGGAAACATTTTTGTCAAAATTCGGACCATACAACTTTAAATAGTTTGATGATACTCTCCTAACAAAAAGTATACAAATAGATTCCTGTGTACAAAAATAAACAAGAGGCCCATGGGCCATATCGCATCCAAATTTGAATCTGTACTATGTCAGGAAGCTTTTATGTAAATCTCAGCTTTTTTGGTCCAGTGATTCTTGAGAAGATTTTTAAAGATTTTCCCTATATATTTGTATGTAAAAATTTGATCCCTATTGTGGCCCATCCTACCCTTGGGGGTCATAATTTTAACAAACTTGAATCTGCACTATGTCAGGAAGGTTTCATTGTAAATTTAGCTCTTCTGGCCAAGTGGTTCTTGAGAAGATGTCGATTTTTAAATGACCCCACCCTATTTTTGTGATTATCTCCCCTTTGAAGGGGGCATGACCCTTCATTTGAATAAACTTGAAAGCCCTTCATCAAAAATGCTTTTTGCCAACTTTGGTTGAAATTGGCCCAGTGGTTCTAGAGAAGAAGTCAAAAATGTAAAAAGTTTACAGATAGACAGACAACAGACGATCAGAAAAGCTCACTTCAGTTCAGGTGAGCTAAAAATCTCAATCCAACTTCAACTTATCACATAATTCAGTTAACACCCCTCTCTTCTTCCTTTTCCCCATATCATAAATACCTGATATACAACCAGTGAAGTTCACCGTCTGTTCAGGGTCTCCATATTTCTGTTCCATCATTCCAGTCAGCCGAGGAATCAGTCCTCCAACCAGCACAGTATCCATATCATCTAAATGCATGCTTGTCGTGAACTTCTTCCTCCAGGGTGATCGGTTAATCTACATAAACATAAATAAATGATCTGACACTTATGTATCAATGCATATAATTCAAAATATTTATTTCAATATTACAATTCTAAAAAAAGAGAAATCATATATGGTGATTATTAACAGAATATTCTGAATAAAATTCTAGAATACCACAATACCGGATCCAGTTAGTACTCCGTATAACAGGTTTTATGGCAGGGTGTTTACTTTTATAACTGACTTAACACACTTAAAAAACAAACTTTTTAAAAAAAATAATGAAAAAATTAAAAATTTAAAAAAAATTTTTAATACAAAAAATGGAATACAATTCACCATATAAAATGTAATTTATTCCCAATTTTTTTCAAGTAAATCCAAAACATGGGAAAAATTTGTATAGTTATATAGTGAAGGGTAATACATTTCAATTTTTGAACATCAGAGAAAATTTACAAGCCCCCTCCCCCAACAAATTTTATACTTGTATGTATAACAACCAAACTAAGCCAAAAAATATATAGCAACCAATACATCCATTTTTTTGGTTTGTATCATATGTTCTTAAAATTTTACTCTTATACAATGAATGAAATTCTATAATAGATTGCATTCAACCGCAATCAGTTTTTACCATTGGTTAAGATCACATCATTTATGGGCATAATTGAATTGTTGTTGACTTTATAGATCGATTGCCTGACTGTGCACAAAGATACACAAATTTCAAATTTGGACTAATCATCGTGATTACTGGATGAGAACCAGTTATTGCCAACTCAGTTATTCCATGTGAAATGTAGTGTATTACATAAGATGACAACACAGGCTTTTTTTAAAAGTCGATCAAAAGTTCAGCTCAAATATTTCTACATCAGAAAGTATCTACTATCCGAAAAGGGGTATTCACATGTTATTAAACCTTATATGGAACTTTTGGGATGTGACAGAACGACTGATTATATTTGACTTTTATACACCACGGTCACGTGATAATAACAATTGTAGGGCAAAGTTTATATCGATGCAAATGGTGTTTAGCTAGCAGATGGCCCTTAAAGAGCTATGCGCAGTCCTACGATGACGATTCAAGTCACTATTGGTGCTTAGTACCTGGGTGTAAATTAGATGGAAGGGAAAAGGTCATTTAGACACGTATCATTGGATGCAAGGCGTGAAGATTTACCGATATTCTCAAGATACTCCCTAGATTTACCTCCCTCGCCAACTCACAATTTAATCAAATGCATTTTTCTATAAATAGTTGTAGTGATTCCATTCTTTCAAAGATAGCAATTAAATGCAGGAATTTGATAGCAAATTGAAGTATTCCATGCTTGTATACTTAGTTGTTATTGTAATCCGGAAGTGACATGCCCTACAAATTACATTCAATGCGCAATAAAAGTCAGAGTGGATCCGTATCTCGAAAGTCCCGTATTTTGCATCATCAACCTAAAACCAGTAATGCAATGAGAACCTGTAAACTTTTCATATGATTCGACAATTTACATTTATATTCTTGGTCAACTCCAATACCTCAAAAATTGAAAATCTAAATGAAATTCATTATGACATAGCCCCAGTACTGCGTAAGCATATAGACACAAAATAAATCTACATTCTATTCTTCCTTACAAATGTAATTCACATAAATGCTGTTTAGCAGATTACTGTTGATTAAATGTACACAAGTTAATAATTATCACATAATCTAGCGAGAGATCACCACTCGCAAATTAGAATTACTCCCTTTTATATTGCTGAAATACATTTTTAAAAAAATTGATTAACAGGCAACTCACAGATTCATGTAGTCGCTATTTGACATCTATGATTAAGTACATGTATTCATGTAAAATAAAGAATCTACAGTATGTCCTATGTTAATTAATTACAAATGTTTTTAATGTAATGAATTTAAGAATATAATATTCATTCCAAAAAATTGCAATAATTGGTACAACTACCCGAGAGCTAAACCCCTTAAACAACCCCTTTGAGAATTAAGACCATAACTTGTAATTTTAATATTCTATACAAATTCATAGACTTTTTTGTGACAAGACATGGTATATTGTTTAGGAATGAAAGAAATAAGTTCGATAAAGTTGAGAAAGTGGTCTCATGCAAGAGGCTTTTCTTATGCAAAATTTTGTGAGATTACAAACATTGAATAAGTAGTGATTTCCATAATCTCTGTTGCCAATACTTATGTAATTTAAATTGCAAGCATTTTCCCCTTGTATATATTGAAAACGTGGATGTCTAACATAAATTTAGAGAGGATTATAAACAAACATTGATGACCCATATAATAGTGATTGCTGAGTGTTCTTTATGCAATTCATACATGTATACATAACTCAATATACACTGATAAAATGTATACAAGTGTGAAAATGTCAAATAAACTGTGCTTGTTAAAAAAAATCAATACTTAGGGAAATCTCAATGATTATCAATATTTGAGGAGACAGGGTGATTATGAACAGTCATTTCACTATCTTACTCTTACTGATAATAGTGTTTTACTATTGAGTACATCCACTACATATATGTCACACCTTCATTTAATCATTGAAATTAATCTTCATACCTGCTATAAAAACCAACTATACGGTAGAGCATGTTAATATAAGGAGAGGATTCAAATACATGCACACTATAAATACATCTCACTTACATGTATGTAAAAGTAACATTTTAGAAGAAAATGGAAGGGGAACACAAAGACTATCTAGATGAAAATAAAACTTTGAAATAAACAAAACAGTTATAATGAGTATGTCCCTGTAACCAAAACAAAACATTCAAGCATAACAAAGAAGGAAACCTCAGCTTCCTGACATTTTCAGTACACCCTTCAGCATGCACCACCATGCAGCATGTTCTCGACAATGTTCATTAATTTCATAAATGCTAATTTTCTCAATAAATTAATATGATTTGATGTATCATTTGGAATGTTTAATCGGACAGTAAAAAATATCCATTACATGTACTGTCAAGTATCTTATGTGAATTATAACAAGAGACCCATGGGCCACATCGCTCATCCGAGTCACCTTGCCCGAACCTACCCCCGGGGGCCATGATTTTCACAAATGTAAATCTGCACTATGTCAGGAAACTTTCATGTAAACTTTATTGGCCCAGTGATTCTTCAGAAGATTTTTTAATGATTTTCCCTATATATCTATATGTAAAATTTTGATCCCCTTTTGTGGCCCCATCCTATCCCTGGTGGCCATGACTTCAACAAACTTGAATCTGCACTATGTCAAAAAGCTTTAATGTAAATTTGTACTTTCCTAGTCCAGTGGTTCTTGAGAAGAAGATTTTAAAAGATTTTCTCCATATATATTTGAATGTAAAACTTTGATCCCCTATTGTGGCCCCATCCTACCTCTGGAAGCCATAATTTTAACAAACTTGAATCTGTACAATGTCAGGACGCTTTCCTGTAAATTTCTACTTTCCTGGCCCATTGGTTCTTGAGAAGATTTTTAAAGATTTTCTTTATATAATTGTATGTAAAACTTGGATCCCCTAGTGTGGCCTCATCCTACCCCCACGGGTCATGATTTTTACAAATTTGAATCTGCACTATGTAAATTTCAGCTCCTCTGGCCCAGTGGTTCTTGAGAAGAAGATTTTTAAATGACTCCACCCTATTTTTGCATTTTTTGATTATCTCCCCTTTGAAGGGGGCATGGCCCTTCATTTGAACAAACTCCAAAGCCCTTCACCCAAGGATGCTTAGTGCTGTGTTTAGTTGAAATTGGCCCAGTGGTTCTGAAGAAGAAGATGAAAATGTGAAAAGTTTATGCCGACAACAGACAAATTTTGATCAGAAAAGTTCACTTGAGCCTTCGGTGAGCTAAAAACAGATATGGAAATCAGTATTTTATCTAATACACTTGTAGATAGAAAATGAAATGACAGTGACTCAGACACCATTGTAATACATGTATTGAAAGATTTCTTTACTCACACTGTGAACATCTGCAGCCTGTGTATTAATGAATTCCATGAGAGTATTTTCACAAAATTGTTTCTATTCAATGTATTCAAATAAAATAAACCAAAACCTTCCACATTGTGCCACTTGAAGATTTTATTTTATTTCCATCTTCATTATGACAGAGAATCTCAGAGAATACCTACCTTTATCCACATCTGACCATTTTCCCTTTTGTACATGAATTTGTGTGCTATCCCATCACAGAACTGGCCTTTCAGCTTCTCTTCAACTGTCAATTACATGTCAATAAACTTACTACTGTATACAGGAAAAGATTCACCTTATGTCATGTTCACTAAGATGCACTGAAAAAAGTCCAAATTAAATTTAGATTTTGACTGCAAAACGAGATATGGAATGTTATTTGCTTCGCGATATATAATAGAACACTAAAACTATGGCGACTGTAACAAGCAATTAACTTGTGCAAAATTAAACATGGTTGCTGTTCAATGGCTACATTATTTCAATATTATCAGAATTATGTCAGGACAACAGGTCACCATGAATAACTGAGAAGTTTTAATTTGCAATGAAAAGCAGCAAAGAGAATTTTTCTCTGAATTCATTTTATAGATAAAACAAGTGGAAACAATAGCCTGCTCCTGCACTGAATGCCCGTCTTTCACTTACTGATATTACACATCAATATCTCCACTTACATAAATTGTTTCCTTGTTTCCACAGAGCTCTAACAAAACTGGTGCTCAATGAAATCACAATGTAGTCTCCCCTGAAATTCACCAAAAACCATACTAAATAATTAGCTTTCTGCTCACAGGGTTCGACACTAACTTTTGGGAAGCTGTATTTCATAGGACTAGTGAATTATCTAAATAGCAAGTTCTGCCAGAAATTTACTAGTTCGTGGGCCACAGGTTCGGGATGAGGTGTCAGGATTGATTTGAATCCTCTTGGGGGCTATGGTGGCACACCCTCATCCCCCAAATATTTCCTAAAAAATTAGATGCTGTCAGAGTGCAAGTAATTTCCACAATTTTTCTGTTTCTATGATGCCAAAAGTACATTCAATACATATGTACTAATCATCAATACACGACATGAATAATTTTTTTCATTATTATATTTTTTTGACACCTAAACTAATCATTTTTATGTTTCATCGTTAATAGCATGTTTGGAGTTCAAGCTATCAAATAACTAGGTGTACTAAGGTGTTCAAAAAATTTGAAAATTTTGATGACAGTTTATTCAAATGAAACATACATCTTTGAATTTGTACCTTCTAAAATATCTACTAATCTGACGAACTATCAGAGTTTACAACAACTAGTCTGAAAGCATTTTCACTACCCACTGACTATAGGACTTACGGCTAGCCCTGGCTCAAGTAAAATTTTTAGTAGATGCAATTTCATGGAAATCTCTTGGGTGACCTATCATGACCTTACCTATTCCTGCTGAGGATCAGTAACATAACCATTGTTTTATCTGTACAGTTGGTCTTGAAGATAAAGGAGAATTGTTCTGTATTTGTTTTAGCTGCTTCACCAAAGGGTTGAAAATGGTAGTGAACCACCGACTGTCCTTTGAAAATTCCCGAAGCCTCTGCAAAAAATATACAATTTCAATACATTAAAATGCAGCAAAAACTAGTCAAACCTCTGAAAACTTCCCAAGGTAAATCAACTATTAAACATCACACTTTACTATGAAAATTTTCTCCCTGATGAAGTATTACTGTATACTCACCTAATTCACAACGTTTTCCAGCAAAGTTGCTTTGTGAACAGTCACATTCATAATGACCCTCTCCCCATTTCTCAATGCAATCGCCACCATTTAAACACTGGTTTACTGTGCAACCTTCCTTACAGCCCTTATGAACACCTAAATAAAAAAAATTTTTTTAACAAAAATACCCATCTGAGAATTAAAAACACTTGTTTTGTATCTCTTTGTTGACTGGTCCTCTGAGACAGAAGGACAATAATTCCAATGCTATATCATTTTATCATGAATGTAAAGAAATGAATATCTTGTACTGTAATCAATACTAAATTGTTGTTAAACAAACCACAAAGAATCAAATACCCACCATTAATGTTTCTTGATTTTTTCTGAAGATCAATGAGACGTCCTCCAATCTTGAACCCCCTGATACATCCCTCAAACTTTTCTAAGGCAGTAACATTGACAGGGGTTCCACCCAAGTACAATCTCAGAAATGGGGGCTGCTTCACCTCTGGTCTTGGTGGCTTGACAGTTTCAGCTACAAATATATCATCAAGTATAATCACATTACTTCTAAATCTAGTACATGTATATAACTCTTACAAGTACTATCAATAACCTTTTATTCACAAGAACTTTATTTATGCATAATTCGCACTTCAACTTGAAAACAATTTTCTACATAAAAAGTGAATATTGGGCATTGAAAGTTATGACCCTTAGTGTAAGAATGTAAAATTTACATGGCTATAAAAATACAAAATTATGGTTTTGCCCAAACTGGTGTTGTGTATTTCATGTTCTTCAAGAGGAGGAAATTAATGAAGATTATTTGAATTCAATATCAAACAATCCAGCTTAATTGACCGAAGTTCTTTTGCTTATATTACTTTTGTGTTATCACCTTGGTGGCTTTACCGTGGTACGACGTATTCGTATAACGCACACCAAGTACGACTTAACCAAACGGACCAATACTTGCCTCTTCCGTTTCCGTCTACAAGCAGACAAGTCACGAATTTTCACTAGACGAAGTGCAATCTATATTATCGACTACTTCTCCATCCTTATTTGCCACCATCATGCCACCCGTGCGAACCAGGGTGACAAGACTTTCAGAGGTGGAAAGAAACCGTCAATTCGTGTCCCCAGCCCGGGGACGTGGGAGAAGACGTAGGCCAAACAGCGTGGCCACCGACTCCTCGAGGCCCATACCTACGGCATCCGCTGTTGTAAATGCAGCGGGGGGAACCACACAATCAGAGACTGACGACACTCATGCCATTCAGGACTTGCAGGCTAATCCGTCAGGTGAGTTTGACGTAAACCATCAATGTCTTATTCCCCCCATTGACATTTTCCCGCCGGCTGTCGACTTCGCGGGACCCAATTTCTCAGTCACGGAGTATCAACCCTCGGTAATCAATAGCTATTTCGATCCTGTCAGCTTTCATGTCCCGGAAAAACTCAAAAATCAAATTTGGGAGGGAAAATTTATCGACATTTCCTTACTGCTTAGGTCAGCGCGGGAACTGGACGGCCATCTTGAAACTCAGGGCCAAATCGAAATCCGAAATGGTGCCATGTGCCTCGTCAAGCCTAAACATAATTCCTTCCTGTCAATTGAAAAATGGTCATCGGCTTTCATTATTTTCACCAGTATCATGCTAGAAAAATACAGAACTAGAGCCCAAGAGTTACTTCAATATATGCGAGATATCAGACTGGCCGCGTCCAGGTCATCGGGGTGGTTCCGCTATGAAGAGCAGTTTCGCTTGAGAAAACAAGCTGACCCACAGTCTTCGTGGGGAATCATTAACTCCGAGCTATGGCTCTTGTATATCACAAACGGTACTCATCCTTCACAACCCTCGGGAAAAAACTCCGCGGCCCCGAACATGCATCGCGAGTCTCCCGGCAATTATCCCCAATATAAAACACAGGTCAACACCTTATTTTGCAAGTTGTTTAACGCTGGTATAAATTGTAAGTTTGCACCAAATTGTAGGTTCAGCCACAGATGCAAAGGGTGTGGTGGAGATCATCCAGCATCAAAGTGCCGGGCAACAAAATAATTACCAATCGTTGTATACACTTGGGAAAACCCCCATCAATGTCGACCAACTTGCCCATTACCTACACAATTATCGTGATCAACCTTTTCTCATTAGAGGCTTTCAATCTGGTTTTAGTTTACATTATCAAGGGCCAAGGCGCCCAAGGGATTCCAATAATCTAAAAAGCATAGTACTAAATCCTCAACTAGCTCAACAAAAAATTCAGAAAGAAGTACTGCTCCAGCGAGTCGGGGGGCCTTTCGATTCACCCCCCTTCCACTCGCTACAAGTTTCACCTTTAGGCTTAGTACCCAAAAAGGATGGGGATTTTCGGTTAATACACCACCTATCCTTCCCTGAGTATGACTCTATTAATGATTTCATTGACCCAGCAGTTTGTTCTGTTCATTACGCATCCATTGACGATGCCGCTGCCATCATATCCTTCTTGGGCCCTGGAACCTACTTAGCCAAATCAGACATTAAATCGGCATTTCGTCTAATACCTGTTGCTCCCTCAGATTTCGAACTGTTAGGTTTCAAGTTTCAGAACAAATACATTACGATAAAATGCTACCATTTGGGGCATCAGTCAGCTGTGCAACCTGGGAAAGATTTGCTTCGGCATTACATTGGATAGTCCAAAATAGGACACGTAATCCATCCATTTTACACTATCTTGATGACTTCCTGTTCATGGGCTCCGCAAATTCAAACAAGTGTCAGGCTACTCTCTCAGAATTCAAACACATTTGCCAAGATATAGGTGTACCCATTGCTCTCGAAAAAACTACAAACCCAACTACAACCCTTATTTTCTTAGGTATAGAACTAGACACAGTGAATATGATCATGCGACTCCCACAGGACAAGCTACTTTTGCTCAAACAGCGCATTCATGTCTTCCTTCACAGTAAAAAAGCTACTCTTAAATCTTTTCAGTCACTCATTGGGCTGCTAAATTTTGCATGTAAAACGGTAGCACCAGGGAGAGCCTTCTGCAGACGTTTAATTGATGCTACTATGGGCACTACCAAAACACACCATAAGATCAGAATCAATTCTTCCATCAAGGAAGACCTTAGAGTATGGGAACAATTCCTAGCAAACTTCAACGGCATTTCGGTCATTTCCTCTCCGACATTGACATCGGATTCGTACTTGCAATTATACACAGATAGCGCTGGGGGAACAAAAGGGGGGTTCGGCATTTACTTTGCAGGTAGCTGGGCTCATGCAAGCTGGCCGCACAGCTGGAGTCTTTCGGACATAGTTAGGGACATGACATTCCTTGAGCTTTTCCCGGTATATGTAGCAATCGTGCTATGGTCGCCACAATTGGCTAACAAACGTATTCTTTTCCACATAGATAATTCTGCTGTAGTCCAGGTTATTAATTCCGCTACTTCAAAATCTCACAGGGTCATGAAAATTGTTCGAAAATTGGTTCTCATCACACTACAACACAACATTACAATCCAGGCGCAATACATACCCTCCAAACGCAACGTTATAGCAGATAGTATTTCTCGTTCGCAGTGGAGAAGATTTCGACATCTCGCCCCCCACGCCGACCAGTGGCCAACCCAGCTACCCAACCAAATATGGGATATCTAAAGGTAGAATCACAACGCCTCATCAACAACGCCCTGTCTGATAACTCCAACAAAGCTTACAATTCGGCACTGAAGAAATTCCATGCATTTGCCCAGATTTTTGGCATTGCCATTTCCTGGCCGTTACCTTTAGATATAATTTTAAACTTTATCGCATATTTGTCGTTACAACATATGTCCCCAAATACAGTTCAGTTATACATACGCGCATTGGCATATTTTCATAAAGTAAGGCAGGTATCAGATCCAACTGCCTCCTTCTTAGTCGCAAAAGCTCTACAAGGGTTGGCACGTGGCAACACAGCCCCAGATACTCGGTACCCGATTACCCTACCCATTCTAGAAAAATTGCTAGCGTATTTACCTTTTGTGTGCACATCCTCTTTCGAATCTACACTCTTTGCTAGCGCCTTCTCACTGGCCTATTTTGGTTTACTCCGAGTAGGCGAATTCACTCTGGCAAACTCCTGCAATAGCCGATATTCTCATTGCATTCAATTTCAACATGTTACTCTGGGGGAGGAAAGCAAACATGTCACATTCACTATACCTCATTCCAAAACCGACCAAACGGGCAAAAAAACCACTATATTCATTCGGAGTCAGCCCCACTCGATCGCATGCCCAGTCCACAGTATGCGCAATTTCCTAGCAATAAGGCCACACACCTCAGACACTCACTGTCTGTTCATCCACAGTAATGCTATGCCTTTGACTAGATTCCAATTTAATGCAGTACTGCAGAAAGCAATTCAGGCTATTGGTACACCAGGTCATTTTGGTACCCATAGTTTTCGAATCGGTCGGGCCACTGACTTGGCTCTACAGGGTTTTTCCGACCAGCAAATACAAACATTTGGGAGATGGAAGTCTTTAGCCTTTCAGAAATACATCCGCATGTAATGCCACTTCGCAGCCCTCGGACCACTACAGGACACACAATTTAAGTAATGACACCCTTGCCATCAATACATAACAAATAAGTAACCAAACCAAAGATATTTCAGATTGTTCAATATGGATCCTCGGGTCTTCAATCCCATTTTGGGCAGGTCAGTCGACATCAAACCACACAGGCGGAAAAAACCTTGACTTGCCAGCCCACATTCATTGGCATGGAAGACGGGGGATGCAGTGGCAACAATTGGACCCCTTGGTGATGGACCTCCTGAGGAAGTATCCTGCACCTAGATTCATGGTGATACATCTAGGTTCAAACGACTTGGTCACCCCAGGCCTAACTGGCAAAAAGTTGGTAGAGGAAATAAAGTGTTCATTTCTCAGATATAATGCCCTAATCCCACAAACTACATTAGTATGGTCCTCCATCTTGCCCCGCCTATACTGGCATGGGGTTCCTGGCAAACTAGGTGGTAAGATTAACAAAAAACGTATAAAGGTTAACAAAAGAATTCTTAAGTTCGTGTTAGATTTGGGGGGGTTGGTCATTAACCATCACAACATCTCAGCAAGAAACGTGTGCTTATTTAGATTTGATGGAACACACCTTTCGGATATGGGCAACGACTTTTTCCTAAACAACATCAGGGCAGCTTTTCACATATTCATCAATCAACTAGGCAATTGTTACCCTCAACCTGTTTAACTGGGTCTGGCATTTTAGGGGGGGGGGGGTAGTGGTTTTTCATGGTTATTGGAGGTACATCATATCGATGTCTGTGGCAGGTCTGGGGGGATATAATACAAGAATGTGTCCGTCCGATCTGGCCTGTTGTTCCCTGCCCATCTGTCATACAAAGACAGAGGGACTAATGTGGCTCATATGAGCAAGTACTGGCTCATATGAAGTAGAAAGCTGTGTATAGTGGTTCACGTGAAAAAGTTTTGATTCAAGTTAATTGGGGCACCCAGGACTGCAGTCTTGGTGTCCTCTCCACCTCCTTAACTGGGAGGGGAGACCCCAGTTCCGGAATACCAGGGGGAGGTACTGGTATGACTCACCGGGGGGCTATTTGGTGGAACAGGGTAAAGCAGATCGGGCGGGCCCGTTTTCGGTCCCTTGATGTCGCAGTCTGGGACGTCGGCTCTCGTGCTCACACGAGGCCACCGGTTTGCCCTAATACCTATGGTCGGTACTCCGGATATCCCTTTAGACCTGCAATTTTTTACTTTGTACATGTACATGTAACATGCGGCCGTAGCTGCCAATTCACCCTGTGTGCACTATGTCCATTTTAGTTCGATCGTTTCATGTTATGAAATATGTCTGGTTATTCTAATAAATATAAAAAAGCTCAGTATGTGTTCTCTATCAGCTAAAAGGCCAAAGGGGCCAAGAGAGTGGGCACCCAATATGGTTAGTTAGGGACTACCACCGGAGTGTTCAATTAATGAAGATTATTTGAATTCAATATCAAACAATCCAGCTTAATTGACCGAAGTTCTTTTGCTTATATTACTTTTGTGTTATCACCTTGGTGGCTTTACCGTGGTACGACGTATTCGTATAACGCACACCAAGTACGACTTAACCAAACGGACCAATACTTGCCTCTTCCGTTTCCGTCTACAAGCAGACAAGTCACGAATTTTCCCCACCCACCCTTCCCAATTTCCAAAAATAAAAAATGATGCAATGACAAGCCATTGCCATATGCCCTACTATGTAATCTGCTGCCAGTTTATATTTTTCAGAATCGAGGCCAGAAATAGACCTCATGCAGAAGGAACAGACGTCACACCTCTTTTCAACTGGACTCGACCAGACACAAGTGCAACTGCGAGCTTGACTGACACTGTAAACTGTTTGGTCTAATTTTGGTCAACATCCATTACTTTCCCCTTCTTTACACATGTCGCATTGTTACTTAATCAGGGCAGGTCTGGGGGGATATAATGATATAATACAAGAATGTGTCCGTCCGATCTGGCCTGTTGTTCCCTGCCCATCTGTCATACAAAGACAGAGGGACTAATGTGGCTCATATGAGCAAGTACTGGCTCATATGAAGTAGAAAGCTGTGTATAGTGGTTCACGTGAAAAAGTTTTGATTCAAGTTAATTGGGGCACCCAGGACTGCAGTCTTGGTGTCCTCTCCACCTCCTTAACTGGGAGGGGAGACCCCAGTTCCGGAATACCAGGGGGAGGTACTGGTATGACTCACCGGGGGGCTATTTGGTGGAACAGGGTAAAGCAGATCGGGCGGGCCCGTTTTCGGTCCCTTGATGTCGCAGTCTGGGACGTCGGCTCTCGTGCTCACACGAGGCCACCGGTTTGCCCTAATACCTATGGTCGGTACTCCGGATATCCCTTTAGACCTGCAATTTTTTACTTTGTACATGTACATGTAACATGCGGCCGTAGCTGCCAATTCACCCTGTGTGCACTATGTCCATTTTAGTTCGATCGTTTCATGTTATGAAATATGTCTGGTTATTCTAATAAATATAAAAAAGCTCAGTATGTGTTCTCTATCAGCTAAAAGGCCAAAGGGGCCAAGAGAGTGGGCACCCAATATGGTTAGTTAGGGACTACCACCGGAGTGTTCAATTAATGTGAACAATTAAGAAAAGTTCATTATGTACATTCACAAAAATTATGTCTCACTGATGAGTCCAACAAGGCAGGATTGCAGATATTTTGCTAAATATAAGTGAGGTTTTTTTCTTCTGAAAATGCACAAAACTTGTAATGATCTTTACCTTCATTAGCGAATGGATTTGTGCTGTACCCAGACTCCATCTTGTTGTTGTATAGGTTCAGAAAAGTAATTTTTCCATCAACAGTTATCTTTGAGGGATCCAGAACAACTTGTTTCCAGTTTGGTTTTGTGATTCCTGCAAAAAAGAAATCAAAGTCAGTCGGCCGTCTGTACAGCACATAACCCAGTGGTTCAGTGAGGTAGACTGACTGTATACTGAACAGTTGTATGTTTGTGCAGCAGATGACCCAGTGGTTCAGTGAGGTAGACTGACTGTATACTGAACAGTTGTATGTTTGTGCAGCAGATGACCCAGTGGTTCAGTGAGGTAGACTGACTGGCAACTGAACAGTTGCATGTTTGTGCAGCAGATGACCCAGTGGTTCAGTGAGGTAGACTGACTGTATACTGAACAGTTGTATGTTTGTGCAGCAGATGACCCAGTGGTTCAGTGAGGTAGACTGGCAACTGAACAGTTGCATGTTTGAATCCATTCCCACCAAGGATTAACATTAACCCTATCAGACATCAAGGCTAGAGATGAATTGAACTCTGGCTGTTGATGTTGTTGCTCAGGAGTCTAATGATTAAACTGGCAAATGGTTGAGGGTTTGAATACCAGTGTAGTCACTTACTGATGAGTGAAATCCTAGGACAAGTTCAATTTAATTTTATTGTTTCAGTTAAGCCAGATCCAAATGTGCATCGTTTCAGCTGGGAGTCTAATTCTCAACTCATTTGCACCATGGCAACTGGGAATAACACCTTATACACATATTGTGAAATTAAAATCAAGCACATTTTCTACCTTGTAAAAAACACACACCCTAAGATAGGATTTACTTTAAAATAACTACATTTTCAGTATCTGACTTAAATTCAGCATTAATCATTTCAGTTAGTTAATGACAGTTTGACCATGACACATTTTTCAAAATATAGAGTTAAATCGGCAACAATTTACATTCATAAAAAATATTCTGTATACATCCAATACCATTTATAAGGAATTTTACGCATGTATCCAATTTCCACCTTGTTAGTGACCATTTCCGAATTTTGAAAAATGAATTTGTATAAATGCAGTACTAAGTTTGTATTCAAACAAAATTATCTTACTTTATTTCAATTGCACAGGTAAAGTAGCATACCATACCCTTAAGATGAACTCTATTCCGTGAATTGACTTGTTAATGTGTGAACTGAAACTCATTTGAAGGTGATACACCATCTTCAAAATACTTATGAATTTACTGTGGCATTAAAAGAAGTTGTGAAAAAAAAAGATACAACACTTAACAACAAGGACACATTTCCAAGTAATTGCCAAAGCAAAACAAAATCTAGGGGCGTGTAACAGAGTATGACATTCCCTTTCTTAATTATCAATTGTGATTAGACTTGTACACAAATTGTCCCAGTGTCGTAATGGAAAATGACAGGTGAAGGTTCTGAACAAGATGAAATACCAGGATCAGGAATATTGCACCAAATCACAGAGGTAGTGCCTCTAGATAAGGACAATTACTTCTTGTATCAATACCAGTGGGGGTAATTAGCAGTTTCTTTCATGCTAATGTAAGTTCTAGATGATCATCTTTAACAAAACAATTTACTAATTGTGGCTAAATATAGTAAAAAAAAAAAATATTTTTAAAAAAAACCTGTTCGAGTCAGAATCATCAAAGCAAGTCCATTCTATCATTATAGCTGCTGGAAATTTGGATGCAAGATTCCTTCATTTTCAACTTTATACTTTATCATATAAAATAAATTTTCAGGTTATTTTTTCAAAAACAAGAGGCCCATGAGCCACATTGCTTACCTGAGTCACCTTGGCTCATATCTTAAGATTTTCCCTATATATTCGCATGTAAAACTTTGATCCTTATTGTGGCTCGAACCTACCCCAGGGGGCCATGATTTTTACAAACTTGAATCTGAAGTTCTTACAGAGGAAGAGAAAGTTGGCACTAAGAAGTATGAGGAAGCAAAGTGACAAAGAAAATGACCAGCGTGTTTGGCAGAAGAACTGTCCCTGGCTTGAATACAATGATGGTCTCATATTTTGCATCTGGTGCAGAAAGGAAAGCATTGCAAATTGTGAGTTCATGTCCGGCTCGGATAATTCAGAATTGATTCTGTAAGTGAACACAAAAATAGAAAATGGCGCAAAGTGAAAAACCACAAGCGGCCAGATCAGACGTTCAGAATGTATGAGAATTAGTTGACAACCCTAGTTTTTTACTTATTTAGAATGAGAGTGATGATGAAGAACTAGAAGAATTAAAACATTGGAGGATTCCGGAGAATCTGACTGAAATGACAGAATCAGAAGTTGAAAGAGGGCTTGAACTCTTGTCTTAAACATGTATTGTAATACCTAATAAAAATGTTCAAACTTGAAATTTCGAATCATGTTGAATTATTCTTATATAGCATTTGGGCTAGTAAAATTTTATTTGGGCTACCAAATTTTGCACTCTTACTTGCCCGATGGGCTTGTGGTAAAAATCATTAAGCACGAAGACTGCATAACTCCTGTAAAACTTGTTGAATCAAACTGGTACTACAATACAATCAACTACATATTGTGACTAACAACCCTACAAAATCCGTTGAGCAGTTTCCGAAAAGTTGCGTCCACAAAGTCAAATGTGAAAGATAGACAGACACTGGTATTTCTATGTCCCCTTCTGTGTTGCGGCGGGGGACAATAAGTGAAAATCTACATCAATTAATATCAAAACACAACTCTATGCCTCAATTCGTAGAAATATGATGAGCCCCCCCCCCATTAAACAGTTGAAATCATATAACAAGCCATTAAGGAAGTGCTAAATCGATGAAAATACTGTCATTTGAAAATACTATCCAGACAGTCTTTCAAAAACATTGAAACACAAATTAAAGCACCTGCATAACATTACTGCAGTTCAATTGGGTCCTTCAGACTCCCTAGTATAGACATCTGTACAAACCTGGAATCTCTATATCGTTGAAGAAGATCTGCTGGAAGTTGTTTCTACTGAGACGTAACTTTTTGCCCTCCACCACCTCCAGTTGAATGAAGTTGTTCAGTTCATCATACATATAGAAGATGAGAGCCCTGTACACCTGTGTACGGAAACTGAAGATTATTCTCTCCTCCATCTCCAAAGGGTTGGTGCTGACTCGCAAGTCTAAGAAGGCTGTCTTTTCTCCAGTGATAGTTACTGCATTTTCATTAATGTCTAAAATGGAGGATTAAAAGCATGGTTAACTATTCTTCTCAATATACATTGAAGTTCATACTGTATTTTCTTTCATTTTTGTACTATTCCTTAAGGCACAATGAATAATCATTTCCAACATAAAATTATTATAATACTACAACATTAATGATTATCAAGATGTTTCTGTTCATTAAAACAACACAACTATACTGGTGTAACCGCACATGTACAATGTATTTCAATTTACAGCGTGTTCTTCATTCTTGTGAAGAGTTATGCACCTTTGATTGCAACACTTGCATTTCATTTTCGTTCCACTTAACATGACTAGGAGTATACTCCCCACTTTATATCACTAGGAGTATACTGCCCACTTTATATCACTAGGAGTATACTGCCCACTTTACATGACTATGAGTATACTGCCCACTTTATATTACTAGGAGTATACTGCCCACTTTACATGACTATGAGTATACTGCCCACTTTATATTACTAGGAGTATACTGCCTACTTTATATCACTAGGAGTACACTGCCCACTTTACATAACTAGGAGTATACAGTACACTTTACATGACTAGGAGTACACTGCCCACTTTATATCACTAGGAGTATCCTACCCACTTTATATTACTAGGAGTATACTGCCCACTTTATAATCACTAGGAGTATACTGCCCACTTTATATTACTAGGAGTATACTGCCCACTTTATATCACTAGGAGTACACTGCCTACTTTATATTACTAGGAGTACACTGCCTACTTTATATTACTAGGAGTATACTGCCTACTTTATATTACTAGGAGTATACTGTCCACTTTATATTACTAGGAGTATACTGCCTACTTTATATTACTAGGAGTACACTGCCTACTTTATATTACTAGGAGTACACTGCCTACTTTATATTACTAGGAGTATACTGTCCAGTTCCATAATACTACTGACCATGGAACACTTACTTATCTCACACCTGTGGCCTGAGTGAGCCCACTTATTTGTACAGACGCATTGAAAACCATTCCACTTCTCCACACACTGTGCTCCATTTTGACAGGGATCTGGTAAACAACGAGGTCTACATCCGCTTAGTATGCCTGGCATGCTGTAACAATAAGGCAAATCTCAAACTTTCACTGGATGATCAGGCCTGGATTTCTCAAAATAAACTTAAGTCGAAAACTGGACTCATGTCTGAGATTTCACCCAAATTTTGACTGCTCAAATAAAAGAAAATATAAACTTAAGTTTGAGATTTTTTCAAGAAATCCAAGCCAGATATTGTAGAATTTGTAATTACTTCAAGTCCAAAATTTTTATCCACACCGAATTATCTAAGGGATGAATTTAATAGAAAAGTATCATCGTATAAAGTAGTGCAGATTATAAACTGCATATTAGTTAAAGAGTGTAATCTGTACCAAATGTTATCACTGTTATATCCAAATAACATATTTTATCAAATTAATTCTTCATAATATATCACTAGATAAATGATTTCTAATGTTGTTTAGTAAGAATTTTCAATAAAACATTGAGGGTTAATGACATAGCAATGCTTTATGTAGCAAGTTATGTCATTGAAAGAAAATATGTTACTCAGCCAATCAAATTGTGAGTTACAAATAAACACATCACCTAAAGGCATGAATATCAGCAAAACAAAGATGAGGTTCAAATGAATTTTAAAAAAAACCAGGGTTCTTTGGAAGTTCCCTATTGTGAAATTCTTTGTATATTTTTCAGATCTACTTCAATTCAGAAATATCTATATAAAAAATTAATTAAATAGTGATGCCATTGATACACATACTCATCATAAACATCATGGGTAAGATTCCTAAGTCTGTCATTGTACACCAGGCCCTTCACACAACCAGTCAAACCAGGAAAACTGTCATAAGATCCACTGCTAGGTAAATATGAAAGATTGGTAACTTTTAAAAAATCCTGTAATTTTCATGTTCTTTTTTATTCAATTAATCTGATGGCAATATGAAGCCTGGTCATCCCCAAGTATAGTTTATTTCAATGGAGTTAACAAATACTTACTCGTATATTTTACCTCCAAGGTAAAGTAGCCCATCAAATGTAATATTATTATGGAAAGGAATGGACACAATCCTTCTTTGGGAGTCAAGCCCACATCGAACCTCATGAGAACTGAGTTCTAAAGTTACCCTGTGCCAGTCCCCATCATTCAATAGTTTGTCAGCATCCAATGACTCACTCAGAATTAAACTTCCTTTGATTTGAATTTCCATTCTTATGGCATCCTCTTGAAAACAAAGAAATTCTAATTTATTTCATATATAGAATAAAAGAAACAGTGCCTCCCCACTCAGAATATAACCCACAAAAACAAAGAAACTAGAATCAGTGAAATTTCTCCTAAAATAAGGTTATAGCCATAAGACGAAAGCTTTGGTCCTAATTACCTGCTTCTAATGTGACTCTGAACCAGTCTCCATTGAATGAGGATTGATACATCAGTAAACCAGTGCTCTGGTGGGTGCGGAAACTAAACTCCAAATCTCCGTAAATCCATCCTGGTAACTTCAAAAAGGAGTCTTCTGTCACAAATGTCACAGCTGAAGAACTTAGACTTTCCTCTGTTAAACAGAATGATGAATGACATTGAATTTCACGAATTACATAATAATGAACTTTACCTTTTCGTTCACCAAGTATAGAGTCTTTAATTGAATAGGTCAAAAGATATGACCAAGGTTAAAGTTACAGACAAACAGATAAAAAGATAGATTAAAAACAATATTTACAACATTTTTATTCTAAGGTGCATACCCCCCCCCCCCCCCTTCATCTTTCTTTTATACCTACATCAGTAAAATATACTTACTATTTCCCCAGCATTTTAGAGGTCCAATGGTTAGAGTCCCTATGGATTCTGGTGCTATAAAATCTGTAAACTGGTACACAGACACTTCGCTAATAGGCAGCTGACTTGTAATCCTGTTGAAACCACTGTCTTCTTGATACACCAAATCTTCTGAAATTTAAGAGTAATGAATATCATAACAAATTAAATCAATTTTTTTTTCAAAGAGTACCTATAAAGTAGGGAATAACTATCATCTCGTGTGTTATTTGAATAACTATCATCTCGTGTGTTATTTGAATAACTATCATCTCGTGTGTTATTTGAATAACTATCATCTCGTGTGTTATTTGAATAACTATCAATCTCATGTGTTATTTGAATAACTATCATCTCATGTGTTATTTGAATAACTATCATCTCGTGTGTTATTTGAATAACTATCATCTCATGTGTTATTTGCAACCATTACTACTGACACACTAGTGGAGCAAGTAAAAAGGATGCCAGCGAGTGTTAAATCAGTATTAACAGACACAAATAACAAATGAGAAAATAGTTATTCCCACTCTAATACAATTTTGCTTCATGTTTACATCTTTTAATTCATTGGGTTTTGCTTTTTTGTTTTATGAAATGTGGCATGTTCTGTTTTTGCGTCATTGTTTTTGATATTACAATAGAAAGCTTTCTGTTTTGTTAATGCTCATTTAACTGCCTGAAACTTCAGTGCATTAGCTATTAAATCAAAATGCAGATTGCAAAACAGTTGCATTAGAATGTCTAATATTCAAAGATGTGGCTTGTAGGTCTTGATTCACACATTGGATAGGTTGATAATCTGGTGGATCCAAAGTAAATCTTACCACTGTCACAGTTGCAGGCCCTCTTAGAACAGCCAGGAGAGAAAGTTTGGTCAACATCACCAATGTACTGGACCACTGTCCCATCAACTGACTTGAAGTTGGTCAGATTTCCTAGTCTGATGAAAAATAAATGCATAATGAACTTCACTGTGCAGACTAGTTTTACATTCAAAATTGAAAATTCTGATACATCTCCATTTTATCTGTGACCTTGAATTCAGAAAATGACCTGGGTCAGGGTTATTATATATCCTTAGATTATTAGTAACCTTTGTGCTGAGTGAGAGCATCTAATGTGTTTTTGTTATAAAGTTATGGCCCAGATATGAAATTAAATATTTAACCCTATAGCCTTGATCTTGAGCAAATTACCTTTGGTCAAAGTCATAAACCCTCCAGTCATCAGCAATCTGTTTTGAATATGAGCACTTATTGCTTTTTTTATTACATAGATGTAATTCAGATTTATTCTCCCAGTGACCTTGAACTTAACAATGACCTAGACCAAAGCATCATCAGTTCATATGTAATCTGTGTACTTTTTTTTATGCACAACCCAATTAGCACAGACAGATGTTAATCTAGTAATATCAAATAAATCTCACACAAGGAGTAAACATACCAAATATCAAAGTCCTGTTTCTTATAGTTAAAAATTCTAGGGTGGGACAGACAACAGACAAAGTAATCCCTTTGTGTCATTATCCTTTGTAGGGGGACAAAAAATTAAGAATAGATCTAGAGAATAGAATATTTCCTCTGTTTCACTATAAGCATCTAAAAGAATTACCTCAAGCATTAAATTACAAATGGATTTATCATTCTTTTATCGGTATCCTTTTAAACATTTAGTACTTGCCCTATAGGAGCATTGACACATCGGTACTGGATGTATTGCTCACACCAGGCTGAGGTTTTGGTCAATTGTTGTAGTTCCACAAACTCCATCTCTCTGGAATAAAATGATGGCAAAATAATTCAATTTCAATTTATTTATTGACATCACCATGTTGGCATACAATCAAAATAACAAAACAAATGACATATAACAAAAAGAAAAGAAAAAAATTATGGCACAATGACTATAGCTTATACATTAAGACATATTCATATGGTTCTTTAAAGTCCATAAATTTGTTTTCTCTGCATCTAAATAGTTTACACAAACATTTTGTAATATTATAATCACATGGGTTAACAATTTCTTTAATGGGATCAGTACCACAGTATAATACACAGAATTCCGTTTCTGCAAATTGTCATTAAAACAGAGTTAGACACAAGCACTCTTATTCTGTCTTAACCTGACTGAACAGTAATTCTCAGTTTTACCCAACATTTAATGTATTCAAAGAACTTAACTATATTGTATTCAAACATCACACCCTACTCCAAAATCTAGTTTTAATCCTCTCAGTACCACTAAAATCTCTAGATCCACCCATTTCTTCCCCCTCACCTGTAGGTGAGCCTTATCATCAAGTCAGGCAGTGTAGTTCCCCTGACCTGAGTATGGTTGTTAAGGTTGTGTTCTACCACTGATTGCCCATAATAATCTCCGTCTTCCTTAATGCCCATCTGACAGTTGATGTATGTTGGCTCAACAGGGCCACTGCCATCCACATCAATGATGTAAACACCTGATCTTCTCCATCCACTCTGATAGTAACTGTCACAAGTACTTCTGTACCTTGCTGTAACACATTAATAGTGATCATTAGCTGGCAATTCTAAACATCCTCCTGTTATGTTCCATCTAGTGGTATTGTTTTGCGCTTTATCATCCTGACCTACCATCTAACTTGATACATCATTCTCTTACAGACCTGTAGTAGTAGTAGTAGTCGTGTGTGTGTGTGTGGGTGGGGGGAGGGGGAGGGGGGGGAGGAAGATGGGCAGTAGGGATGTCAGACACACATCACATCCAAAAATATAAATAAATAATAATTCATGTAGAAATTGAGTAAAATACTGTTACCCTCCTTTTGAAATGGCTTTCTATGGGACTATTATTTGCATGAAGATTTTGTGTTGTTTTCAATGTATTTCCCTGAACTTTAATGATGTTACTTAAACTTTGGTCTGTTAAATGAGATATGAAGCTTGTAAACATTGCAGAAAAATGCAGGTTATTAAAAAAATTTCTGCAATGCTTGCCACCTTCATTCCCCATTTAACAAACCAAAGAAAGTAATTTTATTATTCATATTTTTCTGTATTTCTTAAATATAAATACTTACAGCTGAAAATCATTTGACCTTGACTTATCTCCATATTTGGTAATGATTTCCAGATTTGGACAATGGTTAAGGGAAATAGTCCAAGAAGGAAAAACTCTAAACTCATAAAAACCATCGTTCTCTATCATTCTAAATTCAAATAAAATGTGAAAAATACACCTGAAAACATACATTCCTACATTTTTAACAATGCCGCAAAATAGGTTGCGAAGTTCATGAAATGTGCAGATTCACACAAGTACAAGTGGCGCCAAAAACCCCGGATCTAACTAGATTGAAACAGAATGTGCCTTCATAGTTGCAAATAACAAGCAAAGCAATGGATTTCAATAGAAATTAAGTATAATACACACAGGGAATGTAAATATATGGATTTAACAGTCATTGCTTTCTCATTAATTGCTTCTTAACAAGCAGTGAACTATTTCATGAATACATGTAATTTCATACCCCATCCCCTTCCTTAAGTCATCAAACAAATATAATTTCCCAAAAAATAAATACAAATATACATACAAAACTGACAGTATTTTCCTTGGTAAGCACTGCTAGAGCAGTCACAGGACACCCCATCCCAGTCTGACAGGCACCGCCCACCATGCTGACAGTGATGATGAACTTGACATTGGTCAATCAATTTACATCCATCCAGAATGAGGCCACTGTGAAAACCCTCTGACGGGGGTTTTTCCATCAAATTGATGGGATCCAAGTACTGCCCCTGTATAACCACATTTCTGACACAGCCAACGAACCCTACAAAATCTATAATGAAATATTTACCATGAGTGGAGGCTGAAGACAACAAAAAACGTATTACAAACATTGATAATATTGAGGTGGACACACTGAAGCTTTCCAGTTACAGTCTAAAACTGATCAACAAATAAATATCATTGAATTTAACATCTATAAAAACACATCTCTGCACAATAGTAAATACCTTCATAAATTCTATGAACTCCATAACCTATCTCTATAATCTTATCAACTTGAGAGTCATTTCCAATAAACAGTGATGGCAAAGACAGGTTATCCACGGCAATTTTCACCTGCCTGAAATAAAATTATTTCACAATTTTAATCAAAAATGATTTTGCACTCTCAATAAATAAATGTTAAAGCAAAGAACATGAACACTTAAATTTCAGTTGATTTGTTTCTCTCTGTATTAACCAATTACAATCTGGACACCCACTTTCCCTCTCTCATTTCACTTACCATTGTTCCCTAACTTGTCAATTTCATTATTAGCACCCTTAAAAGGTTTGACTACCGACCCCTGGATGTGTTGGATACTTTATTGATAGGCAAGATACTTGGAAGATAAGTAAATCAACAATAACTTTAAGGATGGTCTTAAAATAACTCTTACCCTTGTTTGAGTTGAAAGGACAGCTGGTGCCACTTGTTGTTGCTGATGTTGACAGGCAACAGAGAAGTGTTGACACTGCTGTCGTAGTACATGGATCTTACAAACTTGGTCATAGGAAGGGTCTTGTTAATCCACACCTAGTTATGCAATACAGAATTTAATATCAGGGTTTTGTTTAGTTGTCTGAATATTGATTATTTGTTCAATTATTCTTGCACATGAAAGAAAATTTTTTGAATGATAATTAATTCAGTGGTCTGGCAGAGAGAGAGAGAGAGAGAGAGAGAGAGAGAGAGAGAGAGGATTAAGGCTAATGGGTTATTTATGTCTTGCTAGTGGATCTTAAGTGACTAGTGGGATGTAGTTTTTTTGCATATAAATATCAGGGATAACAAAATTTGCTTTTCCATGTCTTACAGATGTGTTGTTCCTATAGCAGTGATTACATGCTAATTCAAGCACACTACTGATAAAAACTATAAATGTACTTATGATATAATGAACCAGAGGTTTCAATTCTAAATCGTACTGATTTGTGCTACATGTATTATTCTTATGTTGGAAAACACTAAATTCAATGTCAAAATGTTTACAGTAGCTCTTCCAAATGAATGTTATCTTCATATATAAGTTACATAACGTTAGCAGTTTTCACAAGCGCATCATAAACAATAGCTCTGCAAAGCAGAGCGTTCCCTTGCAATAAGCTTTTTCTATGAAGTCCCGCAGACCTTGACCTTTGGAACCTAAAATCAATAGGCTTCTTCCTCTTCTGATAACAAAGTTACATTTGAAGTATCAAATCAATCGTGCAAAAATTGTGGCCTGTAGAGTGTTGACAAGCTTTTCCTAAGAAATCCCGTAATGACCTTGACCATTGGACCCCCCCCCCCCCCCCCCCCAAATCAATTGATAACAAAGATGGATCTAGAATGTGGATGTGAGGGAGAATATTCCTAGACTTGTTAGGATATATATATACACACCATACAATATCTAAAACTTATCATCATGATTTAACCAACACATTATCAGCTATGTAGTCACTTAGAGGGGTAATTACGCCTCGCCCAATATGTTCCTTTTTTTCAAATATTTCCGTATTTCACCTCTAAGTGTCTACATAACGAATTTATCCTGTCGATGATTTTACGCATACATTAATTAAAGGCATATTGACATTATTCATTCTTGATGCTTTTCTAATGTACATGTACAGCAATAATAAATGACTGCAATGTATGCATTCTTGAGATACTTTATCAAATGCACAACAATGAAAAAGTGTTTGCAACATTTAAACCATCAACAACCATCAACAACGGAATAAAAACAAGTCCAGTGATAGGGTATTCGTATTCTCATGATGTCATAGTACACATATGTGGTCAGTAAACCACGTGGAAGGGGCATTTTGGCAATATTAGGTTAGTAAGAGACATAATATCATTGTATATAGTATTGGTCTCAGCAAATGAAACACCCAGATTTTTATCAGAGGCAGGATAAGGTTTTGTGCTATTACCTCAAAATATCCTTTAACTGGATATCCATAAGAATCAATTGTCTGAATTTTGACAGATAGTAAAATAGCAGTCTCCCGTACAGTCCTGAAATCAAACTGGACACTAAAGGTGCTGTCATAATACCCCGAGAGGTACAGGATGGATTTGGAACGTGGGAAAGTCAAAGGAATGTTGTCTACTTTGTGGCAGCCATATTGGATCTCTGTACTGCCATGGAGCTGACTTGTGGAAATATTACTTCGGAGTTCATACAGAATGGAATAGTCATTGATGTAAATGTTTTTCATACATCCGACAAAGTTCTGCCTCACTTGAAGTCCTGTGAAAAAGTGTACAACAATAATTAGCCTTATCTCTGACACCAATTTATCTCACAGGTGTCTGAACCCTATTAAGGTAAACTGCACTACCAATTGATTGGACGCAGGTGATTGAACCCATCAATGTCTTCAAACTAAGGTTACGCCTAACCTGGTCTACTCCTCTTCCTATTCTGTGAACCACACAGGGCAATAATTCTAAATGTCCAATGATCAGAAAAAACACCCCACCCATCTATTATGTTTGGCAACACCCCTAAAATTATTACAAAGGATAATGGTTGGTGTCATTTTGGACTACCTGGTAATAATTCATCAATATCATATGTAGGTGGCCTAAAAAGGTTTCATGCATAGTATACATGACAAAGTCTGTTAGAATTTGAATATTATTTGTATCCCTAAATATTAAATAGAGAATCTGTGATCATGTCATTCCTTTATTTGATTGATGTTAGCCCATCGAGATGTCATGGGATAATTGAACTGAAAAGCAGAGAAATCTGTTAGAAACTATATGCTAACGCAGCACATATTGTTACACCTTCTAGTTGCTGTAAAGTGGTCAGGTGGGTTTTATGATGCCAGTTCCATATAACTCAGTTTGTTGAACACCTGATTCAGATCTGTGGGTTTCGGGTTCAAATCCTTGTTTGATCCAACATTTTCTCTCCCTTAATGTTATGGTTTAATAGTGAATTCAAGCAATTTTGATTCAATCATCATTTGGTTTAGGACCAGTCTGCTATCTTCCAAAAACATCAAATGACATAACGCAATTCCTTTTTTCAGTATAAAATTTTTTCCACAATTGAATTGAAAATGTATTACACTACCATATGCATAAATACTTTTGGTACTTTTTTCACAGATTAATACAAAGACATTCAGCTGTACTTGTTTTCCTAATTGCATATACAGAATAACAAGAACGGTAAAAATGCAACAGACCAGACTAAGAATTGAACCCATAACACCTGAATCTTTGTTCAGGTGCTCTACGAACTAAGCCATCTTGTCACTGGCAAACTGGTACATCCTCCCTGAATATCTCCATCCCCAAACATAAGCCAGTCTTCTGGCATACATTTTCACCTGGCAGATCTAGTGCAATTAAGTCAGGGTACAAAATATAACAAGGAGAAAATGCAACAGAACAGACCAGGCTCCGGGATCATGAAACCGTCTTAAACTTTAAGACTGTCTTAAATCAGTAAAGTTGCACTTAGATCTTAAGACTGGTCTTACAGTGGATCACAAAAAAATCACTTAGACGTAAGATTGGTATTTTGTCTTAAATTTTAAGACTGCCTTAGAGCTGTCTTAACTTTCTAAGACTGTTGCCAAGTTCGTTCAAAATGGCTGCGCTGGTTGCATTTTTGAGGTGAGTAAGAGAAAATGAGCATGATGTCCGTCGTTGAAGATATCTGCCCCGACCAAGAAGCAGACAAATCATTTGTTTAAGAAAAAATAGACTGTCGGTAGATTGAAAACACAGGATCTTGACTTTGAAAATCATATAATGAAAAAAATTGTTCTTCTATAAGCGAAGTATTCGCGTAAAAAGTTTGTTTACAGGAAAAGAAGTCAAATCCATCTAATTGAGAAGTTTATAACACTGCTAGCCCGGAAAAAATGAGAGTGGGTGTATTCAAATATATAGGCATGATAAATATGACTTCTTAAAGGACACAACGCATGTTTCTAAACTTTTTCATTTTTTCAGCAAAATTAACTCCTTTTATGCCTAAAACTACTTTAAATGTGTTTTAAATGAAATATTTTGCGTAGTTTTCGAGTTTGAAAGCGATGAAATTCAAATCTTGCGATATTCATATTTTCTTTCGCTAGTTTACGCGCCATTTTGTGTGACGTCATATGCGCCCTCGGGTTTGAAAACATCTATTAGCCATTTCATAAACAGATTAGATTTAATCGACAAAAAACCAATTGTCACGTTAACGGCTTGTAAATAATAATGCATTAAGATGTTTTGTGCCGTGCTCGGGTGTACTAGTTGTCGGTAGAAAGGATTTAGACTGAGTATTTTTCAATTTTTCGAAGGAAGGTACGAGAAAAAAGACGTGGATAATTTTTTTGTTGGAGCAAGAACTTTACCTTAAAAAACACACCCAGTCACCTTTTCAAACATCGCTTGGACAGAGACCCTGATAAACTGCGAGAAAATGGATATATCGAAGCTATAAGCACTGGTAGGCCTATAGCATACATTCTGTTTTGCTCTTCAAATTCAATACACACTCGGATCAACTGACCTTCACCTTGTAACAACTTATATCGACGATACAACACTGTACAATGTAACTTCTACCAACTGGTAGATTTACAACAACAAAAAATAAAGATACAAATTAATTGAACTTTTAATTATACAAATAATAGAATATTGTATTTCCTAACTTTAAATTGAATTATAAAATTATTTCTTTATTGAACTCGTAGCATCTTGAGTGCGTCAGTAGGCTATAACGCCGTGCTCCCACTTCGTACTTCCTAAAGACGTGCAGATCACAATTCAAAAATAGTAGTAAGATTGCTTTATCAAAATAAAATAATGTGATTACCACTTTAAATTTGAATATTTTTAATGATTTGTGTGTGTGTTGTCTTTTTCTTTCTTTCCGAAATGCACGCGTGACAATAGCTTGGCATAGGGCCTAGTTGTCAACAATTTAACGTATCATAATTTGTCTAATCCAAAAATAAATAATGATTGCACTGTTTATTTTAGAAAAACAGCACCAATTACAGATGTATAAAGGAATAACATCCCCAAACAGTTTGTAGACAGCAACCCATATAAACATTATTTACCCACAATTTTGCCGATTTCATACACGCTTTACTCGCTATATTTGGGTATTTACATCGTTATATGTGTGCACTGGTGGCGAACACATATAAAACTCGGACAATTTATCAACATCGATTTAAATGTTGCCCATGGTAAATTAATTAGGCCCCTAAAAGTTGAGTTTTTAATAATATCTCGCAGTACTTTCACAATCCGAAGGGCGCATGTGACGTCACTGTACCACGTGACTACCTACCTAATTAACTTGACTTTTTGAAATCGGGGCTTAGATTTAAGTCTGTATTGTTGTTAATTATCGCAAAATTTTGGCGAGCGAACTATTAGAATTAATTACTATAAGCATAAAGAAGACAAAATGCATGTAATATTGTATACTTTGAAAACATGAGATATGTCCTTTAAGTGATCAAAATATCGCAGGAGTGATCATCGATTGTACGTTTCACTACCTGATCGTAGTTCATGAAGTAGATGTAAACGTGAAAGTAGCACGTACACGTACGACAGTTTCACTAAAAAGTTACGACTACAAAAGTTCATGTATTTACCTGCCTGAGATTATTGACAATGTTACTTGAATTGCAGTCTGCATTTGCAAACGAATAATGTGCAGTCCGAGCCCAAATTTGAAATTAATTAGAGTTATCCTTCTTTGCTATGCACGCAGTCGACAAAATAAAGGCATTGAATTTAACAAAATTATCGCTTCAGTCACTCTCACAGTCCACTTTCATTCATTACTACTTTTAAAAAGAGGGAGGCGACGGGGTCAATACATCAGACTTTGTATGTACATGTATGTAATAATGAAAAAAGTTTCTTTTTGATAAAAAAAGGGGGGGGGGGGGGGGGGGGGGATGGGGGGGATGGGATGGGATGGGGATTGGGGGTGGTGTGGTGGTGGTGTTGCTACTTGCATATGCCTGTGTCAGCATTAGTGATCATAACCTAGACATTTTAGACACTGACTATGTTGTTTAATCATTTATTTTTTTTATATCCTATTGTTACCTCTACGCAAAAGAGTTCCTTGTTGCCATAGCAATTTAAGATTCTAGACTTAGACTCAAGTTAAGACAATCTTGGTTAAGATTTGCTCAAGTTCATTTTGTGATCCATTTAAGTCAGCAATCTTAGCTACATGTAAGTTCAAATCTTAATTTAAAGTCAAAATTTTTACTTAACTTTAAGACAGTTTCATGATCTCAGAGCCAGAATTCAAACCTGGAACCTTTGAATCTCCATTTAGGTGCTCTACCAACTAAGTTAATGGTCAGATGTTGAATCAGTCTGACCACTACACATATTTCTGATGCTATGAGGATTCCTTATGTTTCTTATAAATTGTATACCCGAAAAGTTAAAGTGACAACCAGACTAGGACTTATACCCAAGAATTCTGCATATTGTTACTTTTTCTACAAAAAAGTTCTACACAGAGAGGTAAATAAATAGAATTGATCGACATGCATGTGTGGTTGTCAGCTGGATTAAATCAGCAACGGATATATAGTTCAGTTGGTAGAGCACCTGACTAAAGATTCAGGGGCATTGGGTTTGAATCTGTCTTTCTCCTTTCCTGTTACAATTGGTGCTGTGACCAGGATTTGAACCTAGTTAACAAAGCCACAATGAACCTACCTAATGTCTGTACAAAGTTTTTTCCTCCTCCAATGTAGATATATGGATCCAGGCCGAGGTAATACACATCATTAACAGTCTCATGAATGTAACGAACACCATCCAGATAAAACTCTACTTTCACTTTCTCATGGACAATGGTCAGGTTGTGCCATCTGTCAATGAATTCACAATTCATGAAATTGGTGAAATATGATTCACTTATATGATTTAAGTTTTTGAAACATGACGCTCAACTCCATGAAATGAAAATGACAATTTATCACAATGCATGTGCCATGTAATGAGACTGATAATGCTCAAAGTATGCAGTGTTTTGGTGGTTATTCATTCATGCTTATTCATGATGTTCATTACATGTCCAAGACTGATATACAAGGGATAGCATGAATATACTTCATGAAATAGTATAACATAAACGTTGATTCTGTCCTATCAGATACAAAATAAGAAAGTAAGGGCCTACATTTGCTAGCTATAAAATGCTCTTCTATATACCACAGAAATGAATTTGAAAATTAAAGCCGTGCAATTTAAAATATCCATTCTTGACTAAATAAATATATGAAAACGGTAATTGCTTTTTTAACAATAGAACCAGCTAAGCATTCAAAGTACCTGCAAATCTTCTATTATTGATTTAATTTGTATTTTCCTTCTTTCTGAGGTGGTGATACAACATTAACATTAATTTTATCAAGTTTCATGGAAAAGACAACAACTCAAAAAAAAATAAAAATCCATGGAATTAGCTCATACATCTTTAGAATATGTATAATCTTTGCACATTAGAAACTCATTTATCTTCATGCATATAACAAAATATTTAAACATTTAGCACAATATCTACAGGAACTTTTGAATGAATTGAAAATGGGGATTCAGTGAAACATGATCTACTTTGACATAAAGCATTTTTTATGACATCTGAACTTTGGCTCTGTGATCAATGACTTGAATAACATCTGAATGAAATGGAATTTCAATTACATGAAAGGTGACTCTCATTGGGCAACAACTTAGAAAAATGTTTTCAATGAATTGAATGAATTTTTTCACTGTTTAAGATCAAGTTTCATTTGTCATATAATGACACACATGTATACACATGCTGATATCATTAATTGTAAATAGGTCATTAGCAAAGCTACGGTGCAATTTCACTCACCCATCACTGCTCCAAATGAAAGAAGAGGGTTAACACTGTTGATATCTCAGACTTTTTTAAAATCTACACTTATCAAATCAATTAAACCATTATTTCCCTCTAAAGCTAAATGCTGATATTCAAACATACATTATATTGGACTGTAAGTGTTCCTTTTTCCATAAAATTAAACACTCAGAACAATTCTTATTAGAGCAAATAAATATTCAATGTACAAAAATATCATAGAAATTAAATATCAATAATCTTGATACATTCTGGTAATTTGTTTTTAAGTGTTAATTTTCCAGCATCATTAATATCTGTAACAGCTGCATGTCTTGTCAGGTTTTAGTAAATTTATTCCACATACACTACAGGAAAGTTAGACTGTTATTTCCCCACTCAGGTGTGAACCTCTGAACTGAGTTACCTGTCATCATCTACACCTATGCCCATAGTCTGTTCCAGAATGTCGTTCCCAAATGCAACAGAAGCCTTGACCTCTCCCTGGTGGACGGAAGCAATGACATGAGAGTGGTGTTGCTTTATGCTCTCACCTGCGTCTATACTACCAACAGCATAGAGAAGTACCCCAGACCCACGATCTGACTGAAAAAAGACAATAAATAATTCAAATCTAATACATTTGTAGCCAAAATGAACATTAAAGGGAAATAGAATAAGTATTCATATATGTTATTTAAAAAAAAGTATACATTCCACGGCATTAAGGTATGAATTTTCTGTATGGTCTGATAGATATAAAGACATTACTATTTTATATAATAGAAAGATTTGAAGTTTTTTCATTTTATGAATTTCAGCAGTTGAAAGTTTTATTGCTGCAATACAAATACTGAGACATTATGTACATCTTAAATATTAACATTTATCATGGAACATATACAATAAAATTTCATCTTTGTGAAAACAAGCATGTAATAGAAGACATCCTCAGAATCACCTACTGTACAGCTTACAACGACTGACACAATGTACTATGTGTAGGTCATCTCAACTTTATCTATCTCAACTTTCATATTGAAGTACTGTATGAAACCTAACATAGTTAACAGATTTCTCATCATCACTTTGCAATTTTATGTCTCACATCAAAAGAACTGAGAACAAAGAAAGAAAATGCAATAATCTCTTCTCGACCCAGCTTACTTTGAACTGTAAGCTGAATCGGTTTCTGTCACGTAAGGTCTTCTCTGTTTTGGAATACAGCTGGTAGGTCAACCATTCATAGCCGTGGAGTGTAATTTCAGTCACATCTACAAGAATAACAAGACCCTCATAAAAAACAACATGCAAGTCTGAACATTTAATTAAGTGAAAACACTATTTTCATACTTCCAATTTGGTGAATTCTTCATCATTTAAAAAAAAATGTTTTACAAAAAAATGTGATAGTAAAACCACTATCTCATGTACTTCATTGAACTGAAAAGAATTTTGGCTTGTAAGGTCAGACATCTTTCGATTATTCTCTTGGATGGAGACTTACATTGCTGGTCCACTCCCCCACCTCCTCTTTATTGCTTTTTAATATCAGCCCCACTTTCTATACAAATTTTGTGAAAATGCAGTGTGATTTAATTTGTTCAACCTTCGGATTTTCCATTTTGCAACAGGAAGAACTTACTCTCAGCTTGATCGTCTCTTTTATTTCTTTTCCTTGCATTTCATTTTCAAATTCAACATGTAAGTCACTCATACTTAAGATTTAATGATCCATATTTTAATAAGAGGTCTTTAAACCTTTCAACATGTTAAACAATTTACTAGAATTTAGCGAGTGTGTGGGTTTTTTAACATACTTTTCCAAGTACAAATTAATGAAATTTAATTCACTCTTTATAAGCCTATTGACTTTAAAGGCTATTCTATAGATATTTTATTTTACACACAAAAAATTATGGTTATGTTTGGTAATAACACATTAATCAATGCGTTCTCTTACATGACTTCACACAAAAGTCAATATTCCATACTAATGCTATGTTGCAAACCCTCAAAACACCACAGGTAATTGTTTGCCATCAATTATTTATTTACCCGATGGTTATGACCACACAAGTCATAAACTAATGCATCACTATTCATCTTATTTTGTCTACTGTAGAGGAAAAGTACATCTTTCAAGAGCTAGGTGCATAATACACAGAAGATGTTGTCTAAAAGAATTCGGAAAATGATAAAAACAAGTGTGCTCATGTGTGGTTTCATCAATTTTCATGAGCATCAAATTCCATGCATTTTTCAAAAATACAGTTTTGTTGCTATTTAATTTTAAGGTATATATGTTCTTCCTTTATGACCCAAAATTGTATTTCATTGATCACTTGATATCAAGGTCAGATAATGCCATGAAAAAACAAGAGGCCCATGGGCCTAGAATCGCTCTTCTGATACATTGTAGAACAGGCAAAAATTCTCACTAACCAAAATTCATCAATTAACAAAGTTTGATGATGTTAAGTCAAATAGTACCTGAAAATTTAAATGTAACTGTCCAAAAGTAGGTCACGGTAACCTACTTTTGGTTGACACACTGAAGACTCAAGATGCATCAACTGACAAGTCAAATAGTATTCAAATATAACCATCAAATTCCAAAAGAAGGCCACAGTGACCTACTTTTTGGTCGACACACTCCAAAGACTCAAGATGCATCAACTGACAAAGTTTGATAATTGAAGTCAAATAGTATCTGAAATATTCAGATATAAACGTCAAATTCCAAAAGTAGGTCACAGTGACCTACTTTTTGGTCGACACACTCTGAAGACTCAAGACCCATCAACTGACAAAGTTTGATGATTGTAAGTCAAATAGTGTCTGAAATATTCAAATATAGCCGTCAAAATCCAAAAATAGGTCACGGTGACCTACTTTTTAGTCAACACACTCTGAAGACTCAACATGCATCAACTGACAAAGTTTGATAATTGTAAGTCAAATAGTATCTGAAATATTAAAATATAGCTGTCAAATTCCAAAAGTAGGTCACGGTGACCTATTTTTTGGTCAACAAACTATGAAGACTCAAGATGCATCAACTGACAAAGTTTGATGATCCTAGCTTTCATAGTGTCCAAAATATGCATCTAAAATTGAAAATGTGGAATTTGAATGTCTGCAAAATTCAAAAAGTAGGTCACTGTGACCTACTTTTTTTTAATAAATATGTTTTGAGGCCTCTAGACGCATCAACTTACAAGGTTTGATGATTCTAAACCTCTCGGTATCTGAAATAACAACCTAAAATTTATTCATAAATAATTAGCCATAAAATTCAGAAAGTAGGTCATGGTGACATACTTTTCACATGACGCAGTTCAAGGTCACATGATCCATCAACTGACAACTTTTGATGATCATAGGCTCAAAAGTGTCCAAGATATGCATCAAAATCCATTTAATAATAATTACCTGTGAAATTCAAAAAGTAGGTCACCATGACCTACTTTTGAGACAACATGAAATTAGGTCCTAAGATGCATCAACTGACAAAATTTGATGATCCTAGTCCTTATACTAAGCAAAATATCAAAGTTTTAACAAAACAAAATTTAAGGTCAACTTTGAAGTGACCTTGAGACCACACCCCAGGATGATGCCTTGAACAATTCTTTATCTACAACCTATCTTCATCCTTATGCATAAGTTTGGTGATAATTTGCACAGTGGTTCTTGAGAAGAAGATTTTTTAGCAACCACTACTTTTGTTTGCATTTTCCTAATTATCTCCCCTTGTTAAAGGGTCACAACCCTAGTTTTAGTACAAATGAAAGCCCTTGGGCCAAGGATACCCTGTGACAAATTTGACAAAAATTGGCCAAGGGGTTCTTGAGATATAGCCCTTTTTCCAAAAAGTTGACGCACACCGCACACTGCACGCCAGATATATGGCCATATGATTAGCTCTGAAGGCTCAGAAGAGCTAAAAAATGGCATTCAAAGAAAAAAGATTGAAAATAGTAAACTAAAGAAATATTTATCACAAATGCAGAATTTGTTGGAGAATAAACCCTGAGGTCTTGAGATTTTGTTGCAACCTAATAGGCAAAGTCTTTTGGCTTTTTTTTTTTTTTTTAACTACCACCTTTCACCAAAGGTGGTAGTCTGACAAGGTCATTATTTCTGTTCTACTACAGTGATGTTTCATTAGAAGATATATAGCCTGTGTAGTCAAGGTATAAATCTCCGACAAACCAACAGAAAAAACAATGGTGTTTTGATGTCAAGGGGTTCATTGAAAATTCAACACCAGCAGACTGTGGTAGAATAATTTATACATATTCTACATGTATTTTGTCTGTTGATTAAGTATGCTAAAAACATGTAGCTAAAAGAGCAAAATGGGAATTTTTGTGTGTGTGTGACATTGATTCATTTTGGTATCAAACGTATGTTGCAGACATTGCTTTAAATAAATAACAGATTTGCAAAGTAAACTTTTTTATGACAGACTGATGGATGGATAGGATTCATTGTCCCTATCAATAACAGACAATGGCTATATGTACCGGAGTTTTGGCACTTTTCTCCCTCCCTCTTCAGAGAGAAGCAGTCACAGTGGGTGGAGGTGTACAGGTTGACGCACCGCCCCTCCCCGCACAGGTTTTCTTCTTCCTGGCACAGGTCCTGACATCCGGGCGTAGCCTGCATTACAATGCTGGGGGATACTTCCCATGTCACTTCAATAAGTTCACGGTACTTTAGAGACTGCAGGCACCCAATGAACTGGTGATATTCTATGGGTACTGAATGAGGCAATCCTAAAATTTATAAAGAATTTTTTAATTGTCATCACCAAAAAATCTATATTTTTGTTTGAAGAAAATGAGATTTTTTAAAGAGATTTCTCATCAGTCATTAATGAAATGATATAATCAATCCTGTAGACAGCATATGTTCTCATTAAAATTGTATATTATGATCACTTCAATTAAATGAAGAGCCATCTGGAGAAATCAACAAGAGGCAACCACAAACTATTTTCTATTAAATACGCAAATAGATAATGTGTTGAGAATGCCATATTACTATAGCAACATCATTATTATATAATACATGTATACGAAATGTACTGGTAGGTGTACACAATAGTTGCAAATATCACTGTTATTCTTCATTGTTGCAATTTATGTAATAATTTATCCAAGAATAGTAAACTCTTTGGGAGAGGTATTTAATGAATGATCTGTTACATCTTGCTGCTGTATATGTCTGGAGATACACGTTTAAACTGGAAGGGGGGAGGGGCACTTAAACACTTAATTCTAATTATACAAGAGGCCCACAGGCCTTATCGATCACCTGAGTATTAGTTTAAAATATCACTAGCCACAAGGACTATGAAACTTATGATAATTTGCTTGTTCTGCGTATCTAAGCTAAATTGTAATATTCAGCAGCAGTTAAAACCCAAATGTGTTCTTAAAATACAAATTCCCCAAAAAGTGCCCATACTGATGAAAGATTTTACATAATATATGTTATATTAACAAGATATGACTATTTTGTACCCACCCTAGAAAAGGAACCCTGGGGTTGCAAAATTCACAACTTTAGTACATTCGGATTCCTTTCTGCTTTTCCTGAATTCGCTTTTAGTTTTTTTTACAGTATCAGCAAAATTAAAGAAATCTTTCAGCTGATAAAGACAATAATCCCTATAATAATTTTGGCCCCACACCTGGAATCATTTTGGTGAAGGGCTATCTGCTCCTTCTAAATAACTATTAGTTTCAATTCAGTAGTTAGCATTAAAGAAATTGTTATTTATAAATGTTTTACATATAAATGTTGTAATATATGAAGACTATATACCAAGTTCGACCCTGCTCTGGAGTAAGAACTTCTACCCCCCCCCCCCAAAGAATCATGAAATTTACAATTTTGGTAGAGGCCTCCCTGCTTTAAATGACTATGTATTAAGTTTTTAATAGCATTTAAGGAAATGTTATTGAAATGTTTTACACTTAAACACTACATATATGCTAAGTTTGGCCCTGCCATAGAGTCTAAACATCTGCCCCCGGGATCATGAAATTTTCAATTTTGCTAAAGGCCTTCTTCTTCTACATGACTATGCATTTAGTTTTTTTTTTGTTTTTTTTTTTACACAGATATGCGATTGTAGAGAAGATTTTTGAATTATTTTTCAATTTTTGTCCCATCATGGCCACCTCTAAGGCCTCAGGGGTGCAGGAGTCCTGAAAGTTAAAATTTATTTTCCCCCTTGTCCCAAAGATGCTTCATATTAAATTTGAAAACAATTGAAATGGTAGATATCAAGAAGTTAAAACATTAAATGTTCAATTGTTAACGCTAGTCGGACAAAGACCAATTGCAATAGGTCATCTGAGTGACTTCGGTGACCTCATAATTCAAAAAGACAAAAAATGTAAGAATTTTCTGTAGTTCATACCTGCATAGGATACCACAGATTTCAATTGTGTCCAGTCCAATATATCTTTTACATTTACTATCTGCGTGTATGCTCTCAGATATCTTGAAGTGCTTGGAAGATCATCAAGGGAAACAACTATTTTACCCATTGTTGTTTCCAAGAATACATCCACGGTATGCCAGCTGTCATCATCCAATGCTATAATACAAATAAAATAACTTGTTCATGTTGTTAAAATCTATGTGTTGCTGTACCATAATTCACTGACAATTACTGAAGACATTAAATGTGATTGTCATGAAACTAATGACTAAATGCTCCCATTCCACCTTTGATCACATAATTTTCATATCTAACACATCCTGATCATTGTCACAATCATTTTATATATCAAACAAAAATTCATATTCTTTAATGATCAAAGGATCAATTGACATAGGTGGTGGAACATATAAGTATGGAGAGCAGGCCTCTGTATGACAGTTTGAGATCTTCCTGGTAAGAAATGTTTGAAGACAGATGAACATGAAGCCAGCCTATCTACAATCTGACATAGATGTTCTTACACATGCACAAGATGCCATTTCATTAACCTTTTTCTTATCATGTTTTGTGGCTCCATGACTAATTATTTCACTCTCTCAACCACTGCTAGCTTCAACACACCCAATGTACTCAACATGCAGAATGTTCAAGGGACATATATATGTTTATTGTTCCAACTGCAATCTTGAAACTCCATCCAGCTGTGATAAATGTTAGACCATGAAAATATGATTCTGTAAGTTGATAGCTATTTTACTGCCCACCCAGAATGATTTTAAAAGCTTTATTCCTATTTTTAAAACTTTGATTAAAAATAGCTTTATGAGATGTCAGGTTTTGCAAAATCTTTCATCGATTAAATTTTGTGTATGATAGAAATATGTATCATACATGTAGGAATTTTATTCACTAACTACAATAAAATTTGGTAAACTATTTGATACTAAACAATCAAATAAAATGTTGTCAAAGGCAATCACTCCAATGCTTGTATTTTCTCTATTGTATGTCCATCATACAAACTATATTGAGTAGAAATTAATACATTCTTCTACTTTGAACCCATAATGGCAAATCACATGAGGGTGGAGTTACCTTAAATGTATCATTCTATTAGGTTTTTGTTTGTTTTACATGAGAGTGGATTACCTTAAATGTATCATTCTATTAGGTTTTTGTTTGTTTTACATGAGAGTGGATTACCTTAAATGTATCATTCTATTAGGTTTTTGTTTGTTTTACATGAGGGTGGATTACCTTAAATGTATCATTCTATTAGGTTTTTGTTTGTTTTACATGAGAGTGGATTACCTTAAATGTATCATTCTATTAGGTTTTTGTTTGTTTTACATGAGGGTGGATTACCTTAAATGTATCATTCTACTAGGTTTTTGTTTGTTTTACATGAGAGTGGATTACCTTAAATGTATCATTCTATTAGGTTTTTGTTTGTTTTACATCCCATTTGAGAAATTTTCACTCATATAAAAACATCATCAGCTTTAGTTTGCTTATAAGTTACGAAATTTGGTCCTGTAAATTTTTTGAAATTTCTAAATCGTTGATTATGGGTAAAAGACCAATAAATCATCAATATGAACCTGTAACCTCTGTTTCTCGTGATGATGTCCTACTATCCTATTGACTTTTGACTGTGTCATTATTCCCAAATTCTTTTAATTGTGTAAAATGCCAACTTTTTTTAAGGATTTTGAAAAAAATTAATTTTCATGTGCATGGCACCTCCAATCCATTTTGACACTTGAAGATTACTTAGAGGATACAGCTTTTAGTATGTAATATACGTGTTGAGTGCCTTGTCTCTATAATTATGTCAGAAAATTCCAACACAAACTGACATTTCTAAAAACTAGACATTACCAAAACAGAATCACGTCATTCATGTAAAACTACCTTTCACAAAATTAAAGATTCTGGAATTACCGTATACATGTATATGGCTATCCATTTCAAAGTCAGTAAATACTGTATACTCCTATTACACACAAGTATGTTACTTTGTGAGAAATTTCTCTCATGAATATAAAGGGTCTGTTTTATTTAACACTGATTTATACAGATTTCAGTCCTCTTGCGAGAACATATATTTACATTTTACAATTTATGCTGAATGCCTATAAACTAAGTACTTGCTTAATACATGGAATAATTAATAGTACTTCTGTAAAGGTACTGTCTGAGAATCATATGATTGTATATTCCTATTCAGTTTTGCATTATATTATGGTCATTCAATTAATGTCACACTGTACATCTAAGTTTAAATGTCCAATAATCAATTAAAAATTTCACTTTCAGGTTTTTTTTTAAATACACCCACCAAGTAATCCCCTTTGAAAGTACACATGGTCTCTATCACTCAACACTGAGTTAATAGTAGTAGAAAAATGGTTTCTCAGATGAAGATGGAAAAGTCTGAGGAATTGTAAAATACTGTATTTTGCGAAGTACATGTTGTGTATATCATAAAATGAAATGTACAGCATTATATCTACACATGTATGGAAAGTATATTGTTTCATGCAGCACAATTTGTAGATAGATGAAAAAAATTAGAATTTGTATTTGTAAAGAAGAGAAGGACTTGGTTAGAGAACTTTTGATGTCATCAGAAATAGTGTGCAAAATTCTCACCAAAGAACTGAATCTATGGAAAATATCTGAAAGGTGTCAGAGTACCCAAACTTCTTGCTGCATGTCAGACCATTAATGAGGACAACGTGAAACTAATTTAAAACAACTGCTAAAACTGTTCCAGAAAATTACATAACCTTCTCACAAATGATAAGAATCTAACTGTAAATGAAATTATCTAAATGACCCCCCACCCCTCCAATACTTTGAAGGATTAAACATATTGATCAATGGTTCTTTTATCAATCTACTACCCCTGTTGCATTATCATCTGAATATTTCTAGTATACATTATACAAGAGACCCATGGGCAACATCGCTCACCTGAGTCACATTGCCCCTTATCTGAATACTTTCCAAATATATTTGCATGTAAAACCTTAGTCCCTATTGTGACCTTAACCTACCCCTGGAGGCCATGATTTTTACAAACTTGAATCTGCACTACCGGGTATGTCAGAAAGCTTTCATGTAAATGTCAACCTCTTTGGCCCAATGGTTCTTGAGAAGAAGATTTTTAATGATTTTCTCTATATATTTCTATACAAAACTTTGATCCGCTATTGTGGCCCCAACCTACCCCAGGGGCCATGATTTGAACAAACTTGAATCTGCACTATGTCAGGAAGCTTTCATGTAAATATCAACTCTTCTGGCCCATTGGTTCTTGAGAAGAAGATTTTTAAATGAGTCCCTACCCTAATTTTGCATTTTTGTGATTATCTCCCCTTTGAAGGGGCATGACCCTTCATTTGAACAAACTTGAAAGCCCTTCACCCAAGGATGCTTTTGGCCAAGTTTGGTTGAAATTGACCCAGTGATTCTGGAGAAGAAGATGAAAATGTGACAAGTTTAAAACAACGCCAATAGACAACGGACAAATTTTGATCAGAAAGCTCATTTGAGCCTTTGGATCACGTGAGCTAAAAAGGTAAACTTTCTATGCAAAAAAGTTACATGCATGTAAAAGTTTGTCCACCAAAAAAGTTTGACTAATTGGGCTAAATAGACAAACAAGATGGACAGACATTTTGTTTCCATGTGCAGTTACCATAAAAGTCATATCAAGAAAAATAGGCTGATCAAATGCAGATGATGCAGGAAAAGGGAATCAATTTGCATTAATTCAAACTTTCATTTTCCCACTGGGTATTGGTAAACCTATCCTTAAACAGACACCCATGAATCATAGATAGGCTCCTGCTGTTACCTGCAAACCAAGTCTCTGTTACTTTTAACTACTAGTCAATAAGTCTGTGAGATGTTAGTTTTAAGTTGCCAGGTCACCTGAATTGGCTCTGTGAAGTCTATTAATGGACAAATGGAATGTGTGAGGTATCAAGATGAGATTTAACAGCTAACCAGGGTCAGTATTCCCTCTGGGTGTCCATTTCCAATTGATTTTGTGATTTACTTCAGTTGTGGAGCTAATCAATAATAAAAGATCCCGGTGTCCTAATACAAGGACAAACAACAAACAATAGGCCTGCCTGATGTTATTAAAGAGCTGATGACTCTCGACAACCATTAGTTTATCCATGGAGGTTCAATGTCACAGACAGTCCAGTTAACAAACTTTCACAAGAGGGATCCACAGGCATATTATCCCATTTTATTCAAATTTTGTGCTTTTTTTTAAAGAGACCTTTACTATAAAAACCATCACATAAAAATATTGGGGAAAACATGATATAGCGTAAATAATATTTACGGATAGTTTGATTACCCTCCCACAGCTGATGGGGGGGTCATATCGACCATGATTGACAGCTAGCTCATTGAGGGAGCTACCAGAAAATTGATTCCACCACTCCAACAATGCCTCATACATTGGGATCGTTATGTCAAAAGCTGCTTGTCCAGTAATCCAGTTATCTTTATGTTCATCTACGTAATTTGTGCAATATTTATTTCTGTAAATGTCAATAAGCCAGTAATAAATTCTCTGTGCCTTTCCTAATCTGTAAATGCAGATTAGATATGGAAAATGATTTACAAGGAATGCCATGTTCAATAATTGGCAAGCATATAGTATGAACACCAGAGAAAATGATTTCCTTCATTTTTCATGCAACACACTACATTTCATTTTGTAATAATATATTTTTCTTAAATGCTCATATAATATAATTTAGATTGCTCCTGCTGGGTTTTCAAAATACGAGCAATTCCACATGTTTAAAAAGAGAACAGAAACTTTTAAAACTACTTCATCTACTTGCAAGATTTGCATTTTGATGCCATTAAAGAAAGCACTATGACTGCACAGAAAGAGTCTGGTAGTGGTGAATGATCAAGCCAGGAATGAATGTGTATGTATCTAAATAAAGCAATTGTATACATTTACACAACATTTATGTACAGGACCTTATGGCCTGTTTCTCTGACAAACACACTGACTGATGAGTGTCATATCAGCACAAACTCATTTCTACTATCATATTTAAATGCCAGGTGACACATCAGATTTAACACCGACATTTAGTACTACTTCAACTTATATATCTTTTTCTTGGGACCAATACCATGAAATTTATGACAGGAATGAAATTTATACACCGAACCTTAGTTTAATTCATACAGTGCTTACCTCTCCCAAGTTTAATCACATCAAAAATCTGGTTAAGGTTGTATGTCACTTGTAAATATCCATGGCTTAATTCTGCACAGAAATGATAGTTCCTTAGTAAAGGATGAAAACTTTGATTAAATTGTTCCACTAAGTGACAGAATAGTAATCCATTGGGTGATCTTGTCCTAAAGCTGAACTTAATTTGCTGGTCTTGTTCTAAAGTGAGATTGGGTGAAAAGGCCACATAAGACTGGTTCTTTGAGAAGGTCCATCCTGAGGTGGGTTTTGAATTTGTGCTGTTGGTTGTCTGGGCCAGATAGCAACTGGTCCAGATCAACAACAGGAGCAGCTTTCCTGTACAAGAACAGACGGAATTTCCCTGGTCCATCAGCTCATCCTCTATATCTGCAAAAAGTAAATGAAAATTAAAAAAAAAAAAAGACCATGGAAAAGTATTCTTAAACGCATCCAAACATGTGTCACATAAATAAAGGAGTTTACTGTTCCTACTAACACATATCGTAAAAGTGTTAGTTATATATAATTCATCTCAAAAATAGTCAGTGAGAGCCAACAAACAGGTGCACTTCAAAGCTCATTCTAAACAGAAAATCTTGTAGCGATAAAGACCATTTCGCACTTTTGCCAGAAGTACATTGATTGAGGACCATTCTAATTCATCAAGTCAAAATGACTATAGCAAAAGGTCTGAATTCATCAGGAAGCCCTGTGAAAACAATGGTGATCATTTGCTGTTTCATAGGACTATTGACCACAACATTCACATGACCATGCAGAGACATAAAACAACAAAACCTCAGAAGCCTGCTTTGATAAAGAACATTTTTACAAAGTCAATATCAGATTTTCTGCAAAACAACTGAACAATTACCTCAATTGCACTTCATCCCATATCCCAAGAAAAACCTGAAAATATCTCCACACTGATTACCACAGCAATGTCAACAAAAGAGTTTCCAAGAAGTCTGGATCGGTCTGGACCAATATCGCTATGTAACCCTCCAGTTCTGACCCTCTACTTTCCTCCTGACCTCCCATGAGGATTTTACTAATTGGTCTGCTGTACCAGTAAGTGAAGCATATCCAATCGATCTGCTCAGGGAATATTGGAAGGTGGCAAAGATTGATCAGAAGGGTCACTGTTATTACTCCCTAGTAATCAACTTAATGGCATTCTGGTGTGCTGCTGGAATACTTCATTAACAACTCTTTACTTCGTTTTTTTTTTTTAACAGCTTCAGAAAATTTTTCATGAATATTTCAGTGCATTAACAAATCGGTGAAATATTGATCCCAACATGAAATAATCATCAATACACACTTCATAGGTCAAAAACAGCTGTGAGGGACTATAGACTCAAGCACATTATTTGTGTCAATCATGAGAGATCAAGCTTCTCTCTGATCTTATTTGATACAATTCCTTAACAAAAATAAAAATAGCTTTAGATGCCACCATTTAAAACTCATGCTGCCCTGTTATTAGATTGATTGACTCCATTTTGCCATATCTACTACTAACTACACCTCATTTCTTAGTAATTAACATCCCATTCATCATGTATATTAATCATGATAGACCTAACTCTAAGTGTGCAAGTTTATATACCACCATTATTTGATAGGATGACCATGAAAATGGTCAATGTGTTACATAACCAACAACAGAAACACACATTGTGTGTCATTTTGCTGTCATCAACATTATTGTTATGTCTGATCAATTAAGACCAAAGGAGACCATTGATCCTGTCCTTAAACACACCTGGATGCTGAGCCATTACTGTAGAGGGACATACTAATGCTGTTGTGTCCATTTTTATTGACAATACCTTGCCTGCTGTGATCGGACACAGCTGGACATAGCCTTTAATAACTAGACTTCTAAATATTTTGGGAAAAAGAGAGAAAGAGATTCACATATTAGAGAAATAATTGTATTACTTCTGAATGTCTCTTACTTGTGGCAGTTAGTAAACAGCTAAACCATTACAGAAAATTCCTGCAGCAATCAACTAAACGAATCCAAACTCCTAAAAATCTGACAATAAGAGTATCGATAAATTTGCATGTGGAGAGACAATCTTTCAGCATGCATGTAGTTTTCAGTGTTCATTGATCCAAACCAGATGCTCTGTATAGGTAACATTGATTAGGATGATCAAGTTGTTCCTTGCAACACATACAGGTATTCCTCTGGTTAAGTTACTTCTGTTTGTAATATTCTATCATTTCACATACTTTCAGACTATCAATTTAAGTGCTGTTTAACATGAAATGAATCCAATGATATATCTATCAAAAAAAAAACCCAATCCTTTCTACATTTGCAATAAGGTAATCTGCGGAAATTAAAGTATGTAAATATTCAACAATCTGGAAATACATTATCGATAAATGAAAGATTGAAAATATTCATTATAGAATATTGAAATATTCCATTTAGCGAGAGTATCATTTTTGAACTTGCATATCATATACATAATATACCAACCTGATTCAATTCAGTTTTAGATGTGTTACATTAATCCTCTACAACCAACATCTAATCTCACTAGTGTCTCTGAAAAAAAAAAAAAAGAACTGTACAAGTGGTTTACAGCATAAATCACAATGCACTACACTTAGTAATTCCTAAATTCTCTCCAGAGAGTTTCCTTGCAGACAGCAAAGTTTAATTTCGTGAAACCTATTATAACAGTCCACAATACCTCTACCATGTTGCATTCCCAATATGGACTGTGCTTTAATCCGAATGCTAGTTATTCATACTCCCCGGAAAAACAAATTCCAAGCTGTATGAATTACTGTCTGAAAGCTTGAAAATTGATTTCCTATCTGTAGCTGCGCAGTTATAACATTAAATAATTGGGTGCATTTTGCATTCGATATCAAAATAATGACCATTATAGAATGTTATCCATTGACTTTGCTGGAGTTTAGAATTACCCTAAAACCACGTTAGATAATGCTTAAATGATATCACAAATCCATTGTAATTCACTGTCAACTCTTTAATGGCAAGATCAATGAATGCTGGAAGTTGCATGGAAATTCCGACAATAGCATTAGTTTTCAATCTGCCAGTGGAACACAAACAACCCTACAATCTCAAATTTCACACTCGAAAATATGAATTAACAATTTCCAGCTGAATTAATATTTAATCATGTTAAAAAAAAACCTATTTCTATTGCCTTTAAATCACATATTCATCCACTCGTGTATGTAAACACATGGTTTTGAGCCACAGATTTCACACTGTAATTGTCGATCAATACAAATAAACATACCCAGTGATTTTCATCCCATTACATACTGTAGGTGAGAAAAATGAAATAAATTCCCTTCCACTAAGAGAGAAAAATTTAACAGCTCATTCACATACAATGCCCCGTACAATACATTTGGCAGAACTTTTCATGCAGCAATATAGATATGTCATAACATTGCTCTGAACACAAGCAGTAATCGTGATAACAAATGCTCTTTTTGAATAAAAGATTATGCATTCATTCATGCTGTACTCCAAGTGCAAGTTAAATCCCATTTGACTATTAAAATAAATGCTAAAAGGAACTTTGATCACATTGCTTCACACCTACCTTACTCACTAATAAATCTCAGAGCATTAATGATGGGGCATTCAGTGTATGAGAATAAACTGATGAAACATTGTGTTTATTCATGGATAGATAGAAATATACAGCTAAATTTTGACCATTGATATATTTCATTCACGGTGTTGGCTCAGGCTTCTCTCTATTTACATATTCATGCAAAACCCACTTTGTTTATTTTCATACAGACACTCTGATTGCAACTGGAATTGTGCATCACACCATATGTTCATAAGCTGTAAAGTCAGAATCTGTTTGCATTTTTGACCATACAATGTACGTTAAAAAAAAATAAAAATGAATGAATCAGGACAGAGAATTTTGTGATGTGATAATTCATTCAGTTTGTAGATGAACAAGATGGACATCCAATTGTGTGCGAGAGAGCGGAAAACCTGTCTGCATGGATAAAGTAATGCACAAGATCACAACCAAATCCTAATTAAATTACATTAATTCAATTCAAACAAAATAGACTGAAAACTTGTACGGTTTGCAAATTTCTTTTTACCTGTATATGTTCCTATAATTATCCAAAGGGTCATGTATATAAATGCAAGACACCTGTCAAAAATTCCATAATATTAGTAAACAAGATTACATCCCAAGTAAAATCACAAAATTAACAAACTAATGTAATCTCCACCAATCAAATCAGATTATTATTACAACACTTTAGCTCTGCTTCTGTGCAAAAAATGGAATTTAAATGTCACCACTGTAACAATCTTTCTACCATACCATGTTGTGCTGAAGCCTTTTAACTATTTGCTGATAAGAACAGTAGATGAAAAAAAATCCAGGTCCGTTCCTTAAACCTACCTGGAAATCACTGATTAGCAAGTTCACGCTACCTGAGATCTGACATATTAATTAATCTGCCATAGATTCCAATATTTAAATCAAACTTACCGTATTAAAAGATTATATCTTATAGTGCAAATATTTCACACACACAAACAATTCAATCAATAAAACTTCATGGAGAAAAAAAACCAACATGCAAATAAATGATTCACTACCTGAGGCATTTAGTAAAGTACCGTCAAAAGTACTTCGTATATTATGTAGAAAGCAAAACAAACAATACTGAACAATCAAGGTATGTTAGTTAGCACAATGTTTTCCTCCCTCAGTACGCATGAAATGTCATTTTCAATAGAGTCAGTATCTCCTTAGTATACATGTACTACCATACTTATCAACAGGTGTACATATTCTCTCATCAGATCTTAAAAGCTGCACTTAAAACAGTATGGCTCAAGGCAAAAAGAAAATCTCTAGTACCTGACATTAAGGAAATGTTTAACTGCACTAATTACAAGAGGCAATACAAAAAGAAAAAAAAAGAAAAGTCAACTTCAGAAATGAATGGCAATTTTAGTGGATAAATTTTTGTTCAATCTTTACTAAAATTTGAGTCTGCCCTTTTGATTGCAGCCTCCATCAGCCATTACAGGCTTTCTGTCAATCAATCCAGATACACTTTCTGATATCATGCTAAAGTTTCATACAAGCTCATTTTTATTTGTGATTAGTTTTACATGTTTAATTATTTTGCAAGAGTAGACATTCATCATCTGTTAAGGTTTCCCATCAAACCTCTGAATAATCAAAACATGAAACCAAACTCTGGCACCACTACATATAAAACAGGAATACTATGCTCTCTTTCATTAATTCTCATGTCAATTTCTAGAGAAATATTCTATAGCCTCTGATCTATCAAACCATGTTGATCTCGGTTAATTTCATGTTTTTATTAATCGCAAATAAATTCTTCACAGTCTCTCCTTAGAACTAAAATTTGGGATAAGGCAACCAAAAAACCCAATACAAAGCTCATTTATATAAGCTGTTCAAGAAAAATATCAAATGAATGACAAAATAAAATCAGCTTGAAAGAGGAAAATGAAATATGGATTCATTTCTGCAAAAGAGAAACCTAATTTAAAAGCAACAGTATCATGCTATGAAAATTTGTACAATGTAAATCTATTGGGATTCTCAACTGACATTTTTGCTCCAAAACAACTACCTTTTACAACAATGCACAACATGCCTAATTCAGTACAAAGTTTTAGCCCAATAATCAATTCTATTTACTTGCACTAAGACTAATTAGACTATATAACAGAATTTATATGAAATGGGTAAATTTTACTCAATAGCTGCCAGCCCATTGTAAAAAAAATTATGAGACAGGGTATTTTAAAATATCATCGTTTCCAAACATTGTGAAATCGTCAAAGAAATGGACAAATATAACTTGCCAAGCTGTGTTAAGGTTTGTTAATAAGATATTTTCCACATGTTAAATAAGAAAACCAACACAGAGTTGAGAGCTTTATTCTGAAAACACTCTGCTAATGGAAATCATGGCATTTTAATTCAATATTTGTATTGTACTGTCAACATATTTATGGCCACTGACCTCTAGTTTTGTAATACAATGGTCAACAACAAAAATGTCCTACCTGACTTCCCCTGTCTTCACCATCCATAAGAGATACCAAATGTTAAGCCTCAATGACAGAGTAGTTTTTTCTGCTATAGGAGTAATGCAATTAGTTTCTTCTGAATTACTCAAAACACCACTGCTAAAAGAATCTGCTGCATCCGGTATTCTCTATTCAGATACTTGTTGTTGCAGCCGGAGACAGCAAGCGATATTGTTTTAAAAAATCAGTCTCAAAGTAATCAATACTCAAACGCGCAACATTATGCTTCCACTTGCATCAGAATATGCTCCCATTCACCGCCTGGATCCTGATGGAACCAAGTTACATGTAACAATGACAGAAAAAAAGATCCTTACAATTCCACAGATGTCAAGATGAAGCCTCTAAATGTCAACAGTAGTAAGGCAGAATCATCCTTGTAATTTCATCAATGAAATTTATCTTGTCCTGAAGGTAATTGAAAATTGGGACCCAAGAATCAATTAGGGGCCTAGACACTAATGTATTTTACTGGACATAAAGTGGTTATCCATGGAATTCATGTCAAAACTCTTATGGTTGTACAAACAGTGGCATCATAAGATTTTCCATACCTTTATTGGAGAACGCCTTGATTGATCAGATTTGTTTTTCTGATATCTTAGAGGTGGTCAGCAGAGCAACAGAATTTTTGCAGGCATTTGCAAACAAAGGTGGAAATTTTAAAAATGTTTTTCATTTGTAGTTGATTTGTATGACACCTAACCTAAGTAGAAATTTGAAGTCAAATAGCCTATCAATAACTTTTTCAAGGACCTAAACAATACTTAAATGACCAATTATAACCATTGCATGAAGTGGTCTTTTTATCAACAGAAGAAAAAGGAATGCAGGGAGTTGGTAAACCTCAATGCTGGTGGGTGTTCCCCAATCAATGGGTTCCTCACAACCTTCCCTTCCTTTATCAGAAAAATCTGGCACCCCTTCAACAGCCTAACACTCCCCCCTATCAGTCAACTATCAGCATGCCTGATTATCCACTAATCAGATAACCATGCCTGAATTCAGGTGACAATTAAACAATATCAATCTCAATGTTACTTCAATTAAGAACAAATCAGTTTGGAAAAAAAACCCAATCTTAAATTCATTGATTTTCCCCCCCTGAGACATCCTTGTATAAGAATGTTCTGCAATGTGAAACACCTTTAAAACTTGTTTGATAAAATAGCACATCAATGTATAAACTGAACCAAAAAAAAGTGATTAAAATCATAGCACAATGAAGTTCACAGGTTCAGCAATGTTTGTGTTACCTTAATTCCTTTCAGTGGTAAACACACCAATTATTGCCTACTGGTTTTTTTTCTTTCTCTCCACATATTCTGGGAATTTGAATGTACAGTGTCCAGTGACAGAAAGTAAATCAATGATAAAACTTGGTGTCTATGACTATACAGCTAAACTGAAATAACAGATAAATATACTGTAATTCCAAGAGCTTTTTAAAGCTATAACTGTGACTGCAAATATAGAAAAACTGTCTGAATTCCAGTGTCAGCAACCTTCTAGAATGAAATTATGTATAGCAGATTTTGTAACATTCAAAATGTTTGAATTCCAGAGAAGTCAATGATGATACATCTCACACTTACACTGCGGTTATTATCATTTCAGACAAATTAATGTAGTTTATCAGTTACATACATGATGTTTGCCAAAGAAGAAAACAAGGTATTTTTGTGCAACCTATTTTGAAAGTATTTCATATTTTTTGTTTAACTTGTAATCATGAATAATTTATAACATACTCAGAGAATCTGGCATTCGTAGAAAGAGAACTCTCATAAAATCTGGCATCTGAATCCAATACAATAGGTAATTTAGACATAAATGTGGGAAGGATTGAATGGGAGAAGAAAGAAAATTACCCTGTAAATAGTGTGTTCATTACATGTATTACATTTTCTGATATCTATCATCAAGAACATACCCGGCTCAGGACCCAGTTGCACGACGGTTAGTTAACTTTAACTAACAGTTAACTTCCCATTAACTCTTACATTTACACAGCGTTAACTAGACGTTAACTGTCAGTTAAAATTAACTAACGTTTGTGCAACTGACTCCAGGACTTTACCCTTCTTCATTAATCTATGAGCATAAAATTGGAAATTTACATTCCATTTTATGGTTACTTTGAATTTCAGTGACATAACGCAGATAAGCCCTAATAACTGTAATACAAGGGCTGTTCAGAAAAGTTGGTGGAAAACTTCTGTTTACTAGATTGCATTATATGCCCAAAGCCAATTTTATTTTTTGCATACTCAAACTTCTGATAGATTCCAATAAACATGCAAATATTCGATGTTTTCTGAGGAATTTGAAATACTATACAGCTATCAATCAAATGTTTGAAAATTAGCTTCACAGAGCATATAAATAATGATGTTTTTTGCATTTTGATTCTTAGCACTCTTATTAGTGTGTAGTGGTCAGCCAGGTTCAATCACCGATGGCCAGTTAGCTCAGTTGGTAGAGCACCTGACTAGAGATTCAGGGGCCCCAGTTCTGAATCCCTGACTGGTTCGCTGCATTTTCTCCCTTCCTGTTACAAGTGCATAAAAACTCATGATATTCCATATGCTGTCACAACAGTAATTAAACCATCATTTTGTGAAAGTTTAAATTATATCAGGAATGTTACTGCTTTAAAGTTGTTCATGGTAAACATGTTAAAAAAGGTTAAAATTGGCAATGCTATGTGAAATTTTGGACCAAAAAATCAGCAAAAGAAACCAAAATGTTTTTCAATGCTGCTGGATATGGACCATATGTTTCTAAAATCATGGTGTATGAATGGTATCAGTGTTTAAGGATGGAAGGACTTATATTTTTACTGGGTTTTGAAGTCCTGCAATACCCTCCATAAAGTCCAGATCTCGCACCTCTGGGTTCTGCCTATTTCCCAATGTGAAACCTGCTCTGCATGGTCAGTGATTTTCAGATCTAACTGAGCTAAAATATTCCACAACAACATAATAAAAAACATTGACAAGAGTATGCATTCCATATCTCAAAGTAACATTTCAGCTATCAGACATGATTAGTACCCTAAGCATTATAATGATGCATTGATGAAGTCATGTCGATGTGTGCAAATAGACTTAAACCGATAAGGTTTGCATTTCCAATGTTTTTGATTTGTATATCTTTACATGAATGTGCTGCAGGTGTGAACATTACACATATATAAATCTTGCTAAATATAATGCATCTATCTTTAATTATGAATGGGAATTCTGACAAAAATTAAAGGAGCATTAGCTGTGAAAGTGATGGCAACCCTTTTTCTCTCAAAATCTCTCATTGGCATAGCAATATATATTTATGACTATCGGTAATAAAACATTTATTTATAATAAAACTACGTTAGGTATATCCGCTTTTATTTTAAAGAAATATATTAGGAAGAATCATTGGCTTGCAAGCCAATATTTATTTAATCACCAAAATTACATATTCATGTGCCTGCAGTGAGGTTAAAAAGTGTTTGAAATGATTAAATATTGGTGTTATTACTGAAATATATAATATAGAGCAATTTTCATTGAATTCAGTTTTTAGTGACAAAATAACAGTTAATGTCCCTTTAAAGTAGAAAAACATAAGAAATAAACTTCATTTTTTAAAATACACTAGGGTATGCACTGACGCTTCAAATCGGCATTCTTTATGAAGCGCGTTAGTGCTAATTTATTTCTTAAATATAGCGCTCATATCAACAAATTTTTGTCAAAACAAATAATTTTGGCTTGCATACTTCAATATAAATGTGTAATTCATATTAAAGCACAAACGTTACCATATGTACTGTTTAATTGCATTTATAAAACATAATTGGAAACAATTCATAAACCCATTAACTTTCCCCGTTTTTTTCCTGCAGTAGATTCTGAAGATTGTTAAAGATTGCTAAGTGATGGACACCGATGTAGTTGATAGTTAATAACTGTTTAAGAAGTGATTATACAAAATACATTGTCTAATGAATAATACATGTATTACAGTGTTTAATCCCTAGCATGCTTTCAGCGCATTCACCATCACAGAGCTTGAAACTAACTTTTATGTCACCAGTCCAGCCGTACTGATGGGGTATAATTTCAACCAGTCCACAGAAAAATTTACCAATCCACCAGAGTTTTCCAGAATTAATCACTTGTTAATGTTATAAAAATGAAATAATGGAATTTAACTCAATATGCCTCAGACAATATTGTAACACTTATTACTAATTGGGTTCGCCTGATATCTACAATGGAATGCCAAATGTGTGTTTAAGTCTCATAAGAGTATTTTCCAAAATTATGTTTTATAAAATTGACCAGTCCCAGTGGACTGACTAAAACAGATGTCATTCAGTCCACCAAATTTTTAACTAGCCACAGACTGATGTACATGTTAATGTCGATCCCTGCATCATCAGCTGAAAGCAACATAACATTATGCACAATGCACTGTCCAAGTAAGGTTATAAAACACACAAATTTATAGCTCTTTTATTTTTTTGTCCAGGAATCAAAACTTAGTTTAGCATTGGAATACATTCATTAATGAACTCTAGCTGATCCTCAGCAAAGTTTGGTAACTCATGTTGAATGTGTAAAATGATATCTTCAGGATTCTGTTTCAATGACTACATCTAGCACATCATTCTGATAGTATCGATGACTTATATACAGACATTTTTCAGGGCATACCAAAGGTTATGAAGTGAACATCAATACTGCTGTCTCCAGCTTCTTGGAAAAAAGATACCTTATGATATTGAAGTTCAGATCTGAAAATTTTTTGAGTGTGGCAGAAAACATTAATCAATCAATCATCTGTTACACCGCACAATGGGTATTTTTTTGCATGACTGTTTTTTGCAGAATTCTGTTGATAGGAAAAATCCACAAAAATTACAGTTGCATGAGCCCAAAATTGGTTGTGCCATATGTAGTCATTTTATCTTAATTATAGGCCACAGTGTCCTTGATTTAGAGACAAACCTTTTACCTATGATGCAATCACTGACCATGTTTAATTATTCCAGACCAAATAATTGTTTAGTTATGTGTCGGACAGGATTTTGACATACTTGGTCATATCGTCCTAATCAAAGGTCACAGTGATCTAACTTTAAAGTGCCACCCACCTTCTACCCAAGTTCTATCAGCTGACAAAGTTTGATGCTAATTCTAGGTCTCATCGTATTTTCAAAAGTTACAAGCAGAACAGATGGATAGATGGACATCATAACATGTCCCGTCTTAGACAGGTGTATAAAAATACGTGAATTCAATACTTGTTTATGATGTTTGATATCTCTTTAATGGATGATTTTATTTCATTATTCATAATAATATATGTGCGTGGTTTTTTCCCCCTCTTCTTCTAAAGACAACAACCAAACAATTGTGTGGTCACAGAGAATTTTACACTATGAATTTCAACGTTATTTAAGCTGGTTAAATATTTGGATTCTTGATTCCCGACCATATTGACTGAGAAAATGAAAATCATTAAGCAAATCTTGTAACAAAAGGTTCCTTAAAAGTCCACTTTCTCTCTTAAATAATGTCAACATAATGCCCTTTTTATTGCTTTCTAACAGCTTTGAACTAAACTCTGACCATTAAGGTTAAAATTGGCACCTTTAACATACATTTAATTGAAATATCTGACTGGCTAACATTTCCCATAATACACATACCAGATACTTTGATCTATATGACTCTTTTTTTTTTTTGGTGGGGGTGGGGAGGAGCTACTATTTCTGGTGTCCTCAAATCAGGTGTCAGGTGTAAATCATTAAGTTGTGATACACATCTATACATGTATATGATTGATATATTGTACAATTTCACCACCCATGGATGACACTTTTAATCCATACAAAGTTACAACAGAGCAAAACAATGGACTCTTCCAATGGAACTGTCCATGCACAATGTACATGTAGACAAAATAAAATCATGCACTACAGTGTATCCCACCTAACAATTATTAAAAAGGTCAATAAACACACGGACTGTGGTGGTACAACAGTTTCTATGTCAACAGTGGGGGTTTTTTTTGGGTACCACACTAAGCTCTAGCTGTGATTCACTATTCAAACTTGTGTCCTTCAAAACTTTAAAGATAGTACACAGCAAAGATAAAATCTAAAAAATTGTTTTTGAAGAAAAATAAGGGCATGTTGTTTATCATTATCTAGACCTTCCTGTTATTTAATGTCATTAATACTCTAGTCAGTCCCTGACAGGAAATTAAATGTAAATATAACTGTATCATAACATCATAGACACACCATATTGAAACTTAAAATTTTCTTTTGCTCTTACTACCCCCTGAATTCAAATAGTAATTGAAATTCGACTTATTATTTCAGTAATTGCCTTTCACTTCTCAACACAGCCCTTTTATATAATTCCAAGTGGTCCATGGTTCTGTCCTATACCAAATAAAATCAATTATATTCTCAATTTTCTGTTTAAAAGAACTAGAAAGTCACTCCTTGCATTGATAAGCCAAGGATCCTGATTTCCTACACTTTCATTTAGATACAGAGTGCAGCTTTAGGCAAAGAAAATAAAAGATAAATCTACTGTACACTTAAAAGGTTGTCCATGTCTGCAGTTGATGTCTTTTTAAATTAGATAAAAAAAATGCATGAAAAAAGCAATTCTATGTCATAACACTGCAAATGACAACAAAAAGTTATGTTAATGATATCACAATTCTGGTTCTACATCATTTGAATCAAATTTAGAATAAGAACCAAATTTTTAAACAAAAGTGCGGAAATTAATTTTGGTGGACAAATAGAGGCCTCAAAAAGAAATTGCCTTACTGTTGATGCTATACACTCCAAACGACTGTAAATGTTAAAGACAAATTATGAGAAACTGTATTGGATATGATATCTTTTATGAAATAAAAGACATTTAGTCTAGATCTGTAAAGCTTCAGAATTTGAGTTTTTTTGGGGCCAAGATAGACTGTTCAATATCATGCATAGTATAATGGTAAGGTTTTCCCATGAAATCAATGAGCCTGCAGTAACCCCAAAACTCTAAATGACATATGACAAAACAACCACCAACAAATTCTTTCACCACTCAGACAAAATGTCTAGTCATTTACCAATTTTTTTTTATATATGACAAAGTAACAAATTATGTTTGGCTATTTGTTGGCTAGAATGACAGCCACCATCAGACAAAACTGCTATATGTTGCACCAATTTTCCAATAAAATCTCAATAAATATTGATAGGATTACTACGAGATAATGCAAAGACTTTATATTGTCTGATCAAGACCCAAATTATGTAATTTCTGGCAAGCTTTTCTATCCTTTCTGATAAAAATGCATCGACATGAATTGCACCGTCAAGTTGAATTTGTTTTGTCATTTAAACTAAAACCACACATGATCACTTTCAAGTAATATCCAAAAAAATCACAATTCTCCCTCCACATAGACACCAAGTCCTTTTAAAACTTGGACTTCCTGCATTAAACATCAATTTTTAAAAGTTTTACCTGTGTGTAACTTCTAGTGTGGCAGTTTATGTCAATCTCCATATATTTCATTCATGAAAGAAAATAAACTTCTTTGAAAAGTGATTCAATAGAAATCAACAAACTCAGGTTAAGCATGTAATTAATATTGCATCAGAAAGTTTTTCATAGCTCAGAATACCTTAATCTTTTCCCAATTCTGTTTTTCAGGCTACTGAACACCTTGCACCTGGATGCAACTCTTCCTCCTTTCCCTGTCTGTTGCCCGGCAGCTGAAAAATCTATACCTTCATTATTAAATGTGTGTGCAGATTCTACACATTTGATAGTGTCATGAGGGGCCGAAAAAATACAACTGCATGTTCAAAAACAATTTTGAGCCGTGCATAGGTATATGCAAATATTGACTGAAGAAACTTTACAATCCACCTCTGGTGTGCAGGGGTCCCTGTTTGCCCTACCCTAAATTTTCTATTTTTCATAGGATTTGTTATCTGGACATTTTCATTGTTAAAATAGAAAACACTGTAAGTTTTAATTTCCATCCAGATCTTCAATAACTTTTAAGAATATATGTCAAATCTACACAATCTGTTTTGTTCTATCTCACAATGCGAGTCAAATTGTCAAAGAAGACTGTTTCCCAAAGTGGAATTAGCACTGATCTAATACTGCAATATACTGTAGAATCATTTAAATTCATGGGGGCCAATTTTCATTTATTACTGAATTCTAACGGGTTCGTGGGGACGTAATTTCGTGGATTTATATATTTGTAAGAAAGATAACTCTGGAATGTAATTATGATTCTTTATTTGTTGAGGATGTAAATTCATGAGTGAGGGGTACCCACGAATTCCACAAAAATTGAACCACCACGAACTCTAATGATTCCACAGGATTCTGATGGTGTTTATAATAATTAATTTGTATATTTCGTAATAAATTAATCATCTTGATTCAGATTGAGAAAAAAATTGATTGGAGAAAATAACCTCCTTCTCTCCAGGATTTTAAATAGTAATTCTTAATCATAGTTAAAGCCATACTGCTTTATGTTAGATATGAATTTTACATTAAAATTTTAAATGAATAGGCCCTAGACATATGTGTACATTCACAATATCCTGAAACTGAAGGAAAATAAAACTCAGCAATGCAATAGACCGATCTTAATTAGATGCTCATAAATAGTCATATAAAACCGAAAGCGAGACTAAGCTAGGTTCCCATATGTAAACAACATGGCGTACTCCAGTGCAACTGCTACTACGACTGCTTTTACGAAGGATTTATCTCTTGTTCCCGATGTTACATTCGCATTCGTTGAGAATTTTATTAAATCTCAATCAACTAGCTCCGGAAAGGAACAAATGACTAAAGGTTTCAAGTACTACAGTGAGCAATATGTGCAGTCTGTGTCGGGTAAGTTGGCAAAAATTTATACGACAACAATATAACAATGTACGATTTTCCTTTCTGGTGTTCTGGAAAAGCTGCAGTTTTAATAATTCAGTATGAGAGATTATCCAATTAACCTAATATAAGGCTGCTTTTTCAAAATGATGGACAACATGAACGGTAAATAATAAAGTTTATCACCCAAATCAATTGAAAAGGGGGGGGGGGGGGGTCCATTTTCGTTGTGCTTCGAGTGGTCTAATAATTTCAAGGTGTTTGTTTGCTGACCAAACAGTTAACATTAGTTATGCATTGTCTACTATCAATGTTGTCAGAGAAGAGTGGAAGCCTCTGGATTAATAATTTTCAATCAATTCAAAAGTAAAGGGAAAAAAGTTTCAAAATGATTTTTTATAAAAAGCATGATCATGTAGAATTGTATAAAATGTGTTTACATATAATTCATCATACATTACTTATGGTTTTTCTTTCTTCACGCTGAATACACACCGTATCATATAGAAAAATATGAAGATGTGGTATTGTCAATCACAATTATGTTATTTTTCAGTTTATGAAGATGATGAGGGTTGCCTTGTTAAAGGAAAATGTTACAGATCACAAAGGAAAAATGAGTCTCCCCATGATGTAAAGGTATAAAAAATAAGTTCTCTTCGGTTCATTTTCACTTAGAAATATTTAAAACAAATGTTACATACATGTACATATACTGCATATGTGTTATGAAAATTAAAAAATGGTGTACGTGCATGTAAAGATATAATTTTTAATGACATTCATCTAATTTCGTTAATTTTTATCCCTTTATAAACATTTGTTTGTTGTCTCATTTGGTCATCTATATACATTTTAAGTACATGTACATTGTACATATACACATGTACATGCATATATTTCAATATTGAACTTTTCATTCCCTATTTTAGGTCTTGATCAATCAAGAACAAGTAGAAAATTCATTCTGCACATGTGCCATTGGACAAAGTGGATATTGCGGCCATGTAACAGCGCTACTCTACCAAATAGCCTTTTATAAACTGATGAAATATAAGCTTATTCCAACAGATATTGCAAGAACTTCATTACCCCAAACGTGGCATGTTCCAAGAGGTGAAAAACTACAGGGAGAAAAGGTTGACAATATTGTTGTGCAAGGGTACGACCGGAATAACCCACAGAGAGCTACAAAAGAAATTAAGTCAACCTTATATAATCCTATATGTGGAGAGGAGGAATTGGATGTGAATGGGTTTTTGGATGAAATCAAGGACCTAAACATCATGTTTAACACATCAGTAGAAAATTCAACAGAAAGGGTGCAGACAAAATTTGGCAATTTTCAAAAAGGAAGTGTACTCAGCTATCAGCAGAAGTTAGCAACTGATTATGTTCTTAATCTGATGGAAGTTAATGACTTTCCAAATTTGCCAGTGAGGAATGTAATGAAGGATAATGTGTCATATGTACTGAGTGAAAATCAAGTAAAAAAATTTGATTCCTTGAAATTAACAGAGCTTGAGAGCATTGAAATGGAGGAAAGCACCCGGGAGCAGTCGAATGATCCGAAGTGGCATAAACTGCGGCATGCTAGAATCACAGCTTCATCATCAGGGGAAATTGCCAAGCGACGGGCAGGTAATTATTGCAAATAATACTTTTTAAACAGTCTTCTTTTCATAGATCTTTTTTAAAAATTGCAATGTAAACAGCAATAAAAATAAATTTTGGTATTATAAGCATTTGATTTAGAAATTTTCAGGAAAAAAAAGAAAAATTTAAAGAAGAAAAAAATAGTAAAATTTTCTTTTAACAACATGTACAAAAAAGTTACTTACATGTACATTGTATCTCCCAACAAACATTGCTTATTGTTCATGTTGTTAAAAATTGTAAAGACAACATTTTGCATATTTCTTCAGATGGCAGAAAACTAGCAGAGAGGTTACAAACAGCTAGACGTTTTCAGTCTGCTGCTATGAAACGTGGCATTGAGACTGAAGGTGTTGCTGCTCAAGCATATAGTGAGGTAAATTGTACTTTACTTGATGGCATGTTACATGTACATGTATATCATTGACTTACATTTGCATCATATCCTTTCATTTTATATATAGATTGACATATACATTTTGTATAGAATGAGTTATATTTTTCTTTCCATGCTTGTATTCTACATAGACAGCTGACGATTTTATTAAAAAAAATCAGATAAAGAATAACTGTCAAGCAGACCTCACACTGTCTACATGTACATACAAATAATGTATAGAACAGCATCCATGTATATTGAATCAGATTTATTGTGCAACTGAACCTGTTGATGAATTCACTAATTGTATTTTTACTGTTCTCTTTTTTCAATTTTATTATGGACATTATTTTTTTTTTTTTTACAGAAAATGGATAACAATGTTAATCTGTATCCTTGCGGAGTGGTTGTTAGTCCTTTTTCTCATTGGTTGGCTGCAACTCCAGACAGGAAAGTTTACTGTCCATCAAGGGATCCACCTTTTGGATTGCTAGAAATAAAGTGCCCGGACACTGACGACTTGTCAAAAGTGAAATGTCTTCGAGAGGACAATGGACAATTAAAATTAAAAACAAACGATAACTACTATTACCAAGTTCAAATGCAAATGGCTGTAACAGGATTAGAGTGGTGTGATTTTTATGTATGGTTGGAAAATGTATCTCACTTGGAAACAATTTATTTTAATGAGCAGTTCTGGCAATGTGCAAAAGACAAATTGGATTTATTTTTTCTGACTTATTATTTGGAATAAAATTTGTATTTCAGTTATTTGCTAAATATGTGATATTGTTAGATGAAATAAGAACAAAAAATGTGAAACATAAGTTTTATTTTTTCTGCTTTATTAATGGCCTTCTGAATAACGTAAGAAGATTGGCCACGGTCCACAACTGGTTCACTGATCCTGCAATTGAGAGTGGTACTGTTGATTGTAGTAGTTTATATTCTTTCACCCTCTTGATATGCCGTTCAACATGTATTCTTAGTGATGCAATTTTCTGGTTGTCTTCTATTTGTGAAGCTGTGAATTGGCCATCTGCGCACAAGAAATGTGGGGTTGCCACTGAAATTCCGGTGTCTTTCAATACATTATTCAGGACAAAACCCTTATCTGCCATTATTTGGTCGCCTGTCTCCATGAGTTCAATAAGGCCACAGCGTTTAGTAATTTCAACATCAGACATGCATCCAGAATATAAAGAGGATATAAAAGTGATTGATCCATTAGGTGCTATTCCTACTAGACCCTTCCATGTGTTGTGGCTCTTGTAGGTTGAAAATGTTTTAGATGCAAGGGCCAGTGAGGATGGTCTTTCTGAGAAAATCTCGGTACAGTCTATGATGATGCGAGTCTTTGGATATGAAACTTTGAAATCATTAGGTATATGCTGCAATATTTTTTCTCGTGATGGCCAGATATTTATACCTCCCAACAAAAAATACATGTAATTTCCCCAGGTTATATTTTTCCTGCTTACTGTGGACTTATGAATATTAAATCGTACAGATAAATCATCAGATAGGAAACCACATTTCAATCTACATAGAAACATGAAGAGCTCGTCAATTGGGTCCATTGCTTTTGGTCTACCTCTACTACTCAATTCATCAACTTGGCTGTAGTAAACGCTTTTCATGCGAAGAGCGGTTGGTTTAATTGCATTGTAGAATGTAAGAAATAAAGCATAACTGGGAAATCCTGTGTAAAATTCTACCATTTCATTGTCAAATGAAAATCGGTTGATACCAAAGCGTTCGAGGGTCAATTTTTTATTTAAAGCTTCTATTTCTTCATTCTTAGCTTTAATTTCTGATTCTTTATCTTCCAAAATCTTCTGCAGTTCAGCAAGCTTTGCACTACACTCAATATGGGGGTCTTTGTTTCTGTAAATAAAAAAACCCATAAAATAAACATTGAAAGTATCATGTACACATGTATTTAAATTCAACAACAAAAACAAAATTGACTTTTCAGTATTGTCTCACTTTTCATGAATTATTAAAATGGAAAATTCAACTTCATACCATGTTGTGTGTGTGTAAAATTTACAAAACATAAATTGTTTATCAAGTAAATGAACATTTATCGTTAATAACAGATGGTTACTGTATATACATGTTTGTATGTAATCATCTACACGTAAATGTTAATCTGTGAGGGGTTCAAACTGTGAAAATCTTCTTATGACACAAAATATTGTGTTTAATTTATCTCAAGCTGTGTCATATCTACTCACAAATACATACTTTATGCAATTATGTATTTTTATATGTGATTGATGGACAATTATTGAGCATTATACATTAGTCACAAAGGCAAAATAAATTGAAAAAAAAAAATAGAAACATGGTTTAGGGGCATGCACAACTTACTCATCTGATGACACTTCTGGCAAATTTTCATCATGTAAATCATCACTTGTTTGCAGTTCTTGGGAGGAAGAAGGTACATGTATCTCGGCTAATACTTTTTTGTGTTGCGAAGTCCTTTCTTTCGGTGGCTTTCTTGTATTGACTTCACCAGTCCACTGGAATACTGAAGGAACAGCGTCAGGCTTTAGGCATTTTCGGACAAGTGTCCATCTGAAGTCCTCAGTCTTAAAATGTCGTGAACATACAACAGTGTTACCTCCGATCTAAACAGAAATATAGGAGATCCAGTTTTTTCATTGGTTTCGTTATATATAAGAAAATACCATTTCAAATATATAAAAAAGTCAAAGTCATGCAGAAGTACGCAAACACATTTTACCATGCAAAAACAAACGTGATAGCTTCCTCTTAAATAACCGCATAAAATATTTTTATGACTCTTTTTCGGGTAATTTATTTTTATGTTATAAATAACACGTTCATAGTAAATCAATTTCTAGTCCTTTTTTACCACAAATATAAAATAGCAGCCGTTGTCGTATGAAAACTCATAATGTAAACAACGCACGCGTGCATGCATGTTTACCTTAAAAAGCGGCCCTTCATCCCGACGGATAGCAATAATCCATCTTCTCCTCAGGTCAGGTTTTTTCAAGGATGGTATTTTATGAAAACTGAGTTCTTTGTGGAGCCTTGCGTTCCCGTTGCATTGCGGAACACAACAGTATTCATCGCGTTTTGGAATCGGCACTTCCTCAGCCATGTTGTAATTGTTGCGGAGGAGAAACCTAGCTTAGCCTCGTTTTCAACTTAATGACCTGCGGTCAATGAATACATGAATATCTTTTGAGATCGGTCTATAGGAATAGTCCTCACCTCCAAAATCCCATTGGGATTTTCTATTCAAAATGTATCCCCCCCCCCCCCCTCCCCCACTGAAATAAGATGTCAGTTTCGGATCAGATCAATGTCACAAGATTTAAATGGATTGAAGAAAATTTTGATACAAATAACCAAACTAACATTCAGACGAACATTCCTTGAAATTCCCTTAAAATGCAGTTTATCAACTGAGGTGAGTGAAAATGTACTAGCCATCACAGCAGTGAACATCAGCATCACCCAGCTAGTAATGAAGGAATTCCAGGGTTCGGGTTCCTAAATTTTTTCCCCAAAAGTTCCTATTATGTAACTAACAACGTGGTTAAGAACTTAAGGGATCTGGGTTTACAGTATCTGGCTTTATAGCCTGGTCAGTGGATCATCCCGATCCGACATTTGTTTATACTCTCCACAAACATCTGGACACTTTGTTTATTTGTTACTTCTGAACTCGAGCACGATTAATCAAAGTACGCATATATAATACATGACCAAATATGAGTGTGAAGTGAGTTTTTCTTCAGTTGACGATTGATGACCTCATAAGTAACTACTAAAAATGTGAACTCGTATGTAGAACTATCTATTACGCCTATTATCTAAAGCTCTACAAACAGCCTTGGTTAGCTCTACGAGATTGACCATTTTATTGGTAGTATCATAGACGTCTATGAGTATGATAGATAGTAGGCCCATTATAGAGGTTCTGGTTTTCCCGCACTTCGAACTCAGTGAAATTTTTAGTCTGTTGGTCTGAGCTCTCAGTATAAATAAAAAGGTGTTATGGGTTCTCATCAAGCAATACCTATAAAGTTCCATACACATAAATATCTGTGAGTGAAGTAATCTTCTCTCAGTCTCACGGCACTTTCAAATATGTGCCCGCCTGCAATTCACACATTTCAAACCGGAAGTAACCTGTGTTTGCTGTAAGAGAACTCGTTCATTTAATTATTCTTTGGGTAAAGAAATATATCCATCTTGGTATTATTTATGCTACAAATATTGGATCAGTTAATGAACGATTGTGGTAGCATTTAAATCGTGATAAAATAGGCACATAATATCTTTTTTTAAATGGGGGAAGGGGGGCAGCCAAAGAAGCTAAATGTAGGGAAAAGGAGGGGGTGGGTGGGGGTGGACTAGATAAATGTATGAGTAATGGACTTCTGTATAATACTAAAAAAGAACTCACTGAGTGGGTATATACTCTCCACAAACATCTGCGTATTGCTTCATTCAAAATCAACACCAATATATCATTTAATTCTAGGATAAATAAGACGAAGCACTGATATATATTTACGATATTTTCTTTAAAAGTATATGTCACATATAAAAGTTTTGTGTAAGAAGTAGACAATTTGAAAGTGAAAAGGAAGTGCCAGGAAATGCTCAGAATGCAGGATTTTACACCATTTACCCCATAGCTTCGGGGGGCCTAGGCCTCTCAGGGCCGTAACTTAAACTTCAATTTGGAGGAGGCAGGAAATTAGGCGGGGGTCTGGGGGCCGCCAGGCCCCCAGACGCTGAGCACATTTTGTGCACACTGAACACGTTTCGTGCAAAATCCTTGATTCTAGGGCCTTCTAAGATGTTACTTGACTAACTCATTCTAAAAGAAAGATTTGGAATGCTTTTTAAGGGAGGTATCATGTTCTTAGTTATTGGAAACAACATAAATTCTAATGAACTTTAAATTTTAATTTTTTTTGGCTCAAAAGTTGGAGGAGGCAGCTGCCTCCTCCGCCTCCATGTAATTTACGGCCCTGCCTCCCGACCTTATTAATATTGAGTAACCTTTAAACCAGCTCTCTCTCTCTCTCTCTCTCTCTCTCTCTCTTCTTTTTATTCCTTTGCGATATCAGATCTGAGTAGGCCTATGCCGGTTAGATCGACTAAAACTTTGGAAAGAAGTAGTAAACAAACTGAGCATTTTTCGTGTATAAAGATGTCTCCAGACCTCCCCTAAGATGTTATGTTATGTTATGTTATGTACACAAGCAAAGGTGTAAAATGGGTAGGGGTGGACGTTCTGAAAAGTACCTAAAAGATCAAGTGCTAGACCCTTTCACAAATTCCTGGATCCGCCAGTGCTGCTCGTCCCAAGCCCAGACAAAGTAGGAGAGTTAACAACTCCATCCTGTAAAAACCAATCTGTTACAGTTCTAAACGCAAACAACAGAACAACAAACTCCAATCATGGGAGAGGAAAGACCCTCCTCAAGAGGACTTAATGTTACCCAGTAGGGAAAGCCGTGAGTCAACGGGAGCTACAAGGCCGACCCCCCCCCCCCCCCCCCCCTTCTATCGACTAGGACCACCAATGTCGCAACATGGAATGTGAGGACCATGTATGAGGCAGATAAAATATCACAAGTAGCGACAGAAATGAAAGGCTACCGGGGTATAACACCTCACGCTGATTGGAATCAGCGAGACCCGTCAGACAAAGAAGACTGTTCAGCAAAGAAATGTTACCGTATTCCGGGTATGAAAAAGACAACGCTCCACACACAGAAGATGTAGCACTCATGCTGTCTGGACCAGCTCAACAGGCCCTGATAGGATGGGGAGTACATGGATCAAGAATCACCACAGTGCCCCTCAGAACTAAGAAGAAAAAGATCAAGATGAACGTAATCCAGTGCTACGCTCAATCGACGAGGGCGATGAAGAGGCAAAAGACAGTTACATGGCAGACTGCAGAATATCATAACCAAGCACACACACAGAGAGAGAGAGAGAGAGAGAGAGAGAGAGAGAGAGAGAGAGAGAGAGAGAGAGAGAGAGGGGGCAATATCCTCAAGGGCGACTTCAATGTCAAAATAGGACAAGATAATAACAGGTATGAGGAAGTGATGGGGCAACACGGACTGAGAGAGATAAACGAGAATGGCGAGTATTTGCAGACTTCTGTACAATGAACAACCCCGTCATAGTTGGCAGTATTTTTCATACAGAAGAGTACATATATCCAAATCTAGTGACAGACAGCAGTAAACAACATCCAAACAAGGGCAGGCCAAAGCACAAGATGACTTTACAAAAGTCAACATTGAAGTATAGCGCAAGAGCAGACAAGCGGAAGTATGTGGACAGCAACCAATCAAGGACAAGGAAGGAAACACTATCCAAGGAACACAGCAACTGAACAGATGGGCAGATCACTTTGAAGAGCTCTTAAATAGACCTGTCCCCCGAAATCCTCCCTCCCCGACATCGATCCTGCCGATAGAGACCTATACATCAGTTGTGGACAATCAACGCGAAAGGGGATCAGGAAAGCCATCAAGCTACTGAGGAATGGCACGGCTGCAGGAACATACATGTCTGTTTCTAGTTTCTACAGCCGTGCCGTTCCTGCAGAAGCTCTCAAAGCAGACCTGGAAACACCTGTAGAGATGCTCTACCCTCTTTTCGTGAAGACATGTGAAGAAGAGACACCAGTAGAATGGAGGGAAGGCTACCTCATCAAGCCACCCAAGAAAGGATAGCTCAACAACTGTACAAACTACAGAGGGGTGACGCTTCTGCCAGTGCCAGGAAAGGCATTTTTAAAATTTTGATAGCGTTGACCGCGAAACCCTTTGGAAACTCCTTCGCCATTATGAAGTGTCAACTAAACTGGTCACCTTGATCAAGAACTCTTACGAAGGAATGACTTGTCGAGTGGTCCATGGTGGACAGCTCACAGACAGTTTCGGGTTGAGGATTACCGTCAGACAAGGTTGCATTCTGTCAGCTTTCCTCTTCCTCCTGGTGATCGACTGGACCACGAAGGCGTTAACAACACATACAAGAAATGGATTCCAGTGGACACTGTGGGATCAGCTTGATGACCTGGAATTCACTGATGATCCAGCTCTGCTTTCTCACGGTCACCAACAGATGCAGGACAAGACGCTACCTCTTCACAACTTAATCTCAAGATCCATGAGAGCAAGACCAAGATCAACAAGAGAAGTGAGGACCCAGTCAGACTACATGGAACTGAGCTGGAAGAAGTAGAAACTTTCACATACTTGGGCAGCATCATTGACAAGCAAGGGGCACAGACGCAGACGTAGACCAAGAATCGGGAAGGCAAGGACAGCATACTTGCAGCTGAGGAACATCTGGGGTTCCAAGGTGGTGTCCACTCGCACGAAGATCAGGCTGTTCAACTCCAACGTCAAGTCAGTGCTACTGTATGGAGCGCAGACATGGAAGACAACAAAGACCACCACCAGAAAAATGCAGACTTTCATCAACAGCTGTCTGAGAAAAATCCCGCAGATCAACTGGCCTGACACCATCTACAATTCAGACCTGTGGCAGCATACCAATCAACTGCCAACTGAAGACGAGATCTGGCGCAGAAGACGGTGGTTGATTGGACACACTCTGAGAAAACCAGCCAATAGCATCACCAGACAGTCGCTCTCATGGAATGTCATGGGAAAACGGAAGAGAGGACGGTCAGGAAACACATGGTGACACGACCTTGAGACAGACAGCAAGAAGATGAGACACACCTGGAAACATCTAAAGAGGATAACCTAGAACTGAGGACTTTGGCGGGCTGTTGTCGATGGCCTATGCTTCGAGATGAGCGATGGGCATAAGTAATAATATGACCCCATCAGGATTATGACTTAACCAAACTTGAATCCACCAAGAGCTCATAACTTGAAGAAAAAGATAGGAAAAAAAATCCCACATAAATTCAGAAGACTTCGGAATGTTTGCACATTAAAATGATTTACGTGGCCCTGTGACTTTTATTTTTAAGCTTTCCTACAAATATTCTCGTGTTAAATTTTGAATCCCTATATTAGCCCCACCATAGCCTCAGGGGCCATGAATTGATGACAAGTGAATCTGCACTACATTGGAGTGCTTGCATAGTTTAAAATATGACTAATCATGGGCAGTGTTTCTTGAGATTTTTTTAAAAATTAAAAAAATATATTCCCGTGTAAATGTTGACACCCCCCCCCCTCTTGTGACCTCACCCTACTTCCCGAGACTCTGGTTCAGACAAATTTTAATGTACTACCTGAGGATGACAGCATACTAATTATGGCCTAGCTGTTCATGAGAAGGTTTTCAAATTTTCTCCCAATATATTCCAATGTAAAATTACCTCGAGATTATTGCATATTATGATTAATCTTTTCCTAGTTGCTATTGAGAAATGCGATTCTAACAGATTTTCTCCTATATATTCTTATGTCAAACGTTGATCCTATTGGGACCCCATCCTAACCCCACCAATCCACACTCTGGGGGCCATTACTTGAACAAATATGAATCTGCACTACTGAGGACGCATGCTTAATAATGACCCAGTTAGTTATTGTGACACTAACCCGAACTTGAGTATTGATATGATTAATCATGACCCTGTTGTTCTCGAAAAAGTCCCGTGGGGATCCGGGTTAGAATAAGTCCTCAGCACCCCTTACTAGTTGTCGTAAGAGGCGACTAAATGGGGCGGTCCATCAGATGACACCGCGAAAACCGAGAACCGAGGCCCCGTGTCACAGCGGGTACGACACCATAAAGATCCCTCCCAGCTTAAAGACCGTAAGCCGAGCATAGACCTAAATTTTGCAGCCCTCCTCCGGAAATGGTGACGTCTCTGTATGAGTGAAAGATTCTCGAGAGGGACGTTAAACAATATACAATCAATTTTGAGAAAAATAGACTTTTAATGTTTCCCCGTTCGTATGTGGATGAGTACGAGTATGTGTGTGAGTGTGCTTGTAAAACTGAGCTTGTGGACACTCTGAAGACCAATAAAGACCGCATTTTTCTCTTGATTGATTTGTTACTTCACACAAAAAAGAAGAACCCTATATTGATTTTGGAGTCAAAGTTCAAGGTCACTACGGGACTTCATAGAAAAAAGTTTGTAGACACTATACAGGCAACACTTGTTGCTCGGTTGATTTGATACTACGTTCAGCTTTGTTATCCTTATTGAGTTTGAGATTTTTAAAGAGGTCAAGGTCACTATGGAACGTCATGGAAAAGGTTTGTAGACACTCATTGGCAGGGAATATGCCCCGCCTTGTAGATTTCATACCCACTGAGTCTCGTGATACTTTGAACTAATACTCAGGTGACCGATAAGGCCTGTGGGTCTCTTGTTAAGAAAACGTACGTACAAGAAACAAATCCTCCAGTTCCCGTTAATTTGAAAATTATATAGCGTCCACACTTTTGTAACATATAGTACTATACCTAGGATGTTGAATAAAGGGGGTGCTTCTAACTTTTTCAGCATCTGACAAGATCTATGTATAGTTTAAATCATTAACTACAAGAGTCCTTTTGCTATTTGATTAATTGGTTTTCCTCTGGGAGTTACATCGTTTTCAGTAGTTTTTTCTTCTCTCTCTGAGAGACTTGCAAGACCAGTTAGAGAGCTGTTTGCTGTCTGTCGCTGTTGGCGTGCGTAGCGGAAGAAGCGATCCTAGTTTCAATATGGTAACCATGATGAACGAGGAAAACTGATTTATTTCAGGTCCCATAGCGGTGCTGTAAAGTACATCCATGTATACTGTACTGATCGTACGGATTGATACGAATTCCAATATTGCCATCACAGCGTTTGATTGGCTGAGACAAAATCGACTTGTTCCTCCAGTAGTCCAGGAAATGATTAGTCTCTTTTTTTTTAAGGATATGTGCCATTCATGATGGCTGATTTGTGCTAGTTTACATTTTGTCGTCTTTTTGTTGAGTTTTGTAGTCTTTTGGCCTCGGAATAGTGAGAAGACTACAAATAGTAAAATAGAATAAATCAGCCACCATACTCATTGCCAGTTCTCACTCAGTATATCTTAGAAATATCAATTTTCAACATTTCATTTAATCCAATAGTCACACCACAACTATTTAACGCGAGGATATCATACTCACCGGCTGCCTCATGTCATACATCATCTTATCTGCGCTGTTGTATCGAGCATTTACACAAACGTCAGAACTAATTATCTAAATGTTACAAATCTACTCAATAACATCCAATTTACACGAGTCGGAATAAAAGGCTAGTCTCTGTTGAGACGGTAGTTCTATTGGTATATAAATCATTCTCCATATTCTCCTTTTATCTTTAAAGCAAAAAAGTGTGTGTGTGTGTGTGTGTGTGTGTGTGTGTGTGTGTGTGAGAGAGAGAGAGAGAGAGAGAGAGAGAGAGAGAGTCACGTTTTCATAACAATGTATTGTATTGAAGTTCTAAACTATCAGACTATTGATGTTTTCAAATCCCAAACTATCAGACTCTTTGTACAGTAGAAATCTTCCCAAGAACCACCAGGCTACAATTTTCCAAAGCAATATGAAAGCATCTTAATAATGCATGGATTTAATTTTGTTCAAACCACTGAATTCAGAATGGGTATCAGGAGAAATCATACACTGGAAAACTCGTACCCAAAATTTTGGGTACGAGTTCTCCAAGAGAATATTTAGGTACGAGTTTTGCTGGAGAAAATCTTTGTCACTTTATCAAATAGAAATATGGGTACGAGTTCTCCCGGAGAAAAACTTTGTCAATTTTATTTTTAAAATCCGGGTACAGGTTCTCCAGAAGAAAAACTTTGTCATTTTATCATATAAATCTGGGTATGAGCTCTCCCGGAGAAAAACTTTATTTCATCTGATAAATCTGGGTATGAGTTCTCCCGGAGAAAAACTATGTCATTTTATCTGAAAACTATGGGTGCGAGTTCTCCCTGTGAAGGAAAATTTGTCATTTTATCAAATAAAAATCTGGGTACGAGTTCTACCGGAGAAGAACTCTGTCATTTTATCATATAGATTCTCCTGGAGAAAAACTTCGACATTATACATGTATAGTAATCGGTATTTTGATACGAATTCATCTCACTAAAAATTGTATCATTTTAAGTATTGAATTCTGGGTACGATTTCTTCAGGAGACTTTGTACCCAAATTTATATGATAAAACGATAAAAAAAAATTCAGGAGAACTTATACCTAGATTTCCATTTGATAAAATGACAACTTTTTTTCTCCAGAAGAACTCGTACCCAGATTTTTGACAAAAATGACAATGTTTTTATCTCCGTACTCAAATTTATATGATAAAATGACGAAATCTCTTGGAGAATTCGTGCCCAAAATTCTGAGTACAAGATCTCCTGGATAGGGGTTCCCCAGAAGTCCCAGGTTGGGACCATAGAAACACAGTTGGGGGTGAAAACTACCGGTAGTCTTCAATATTTCTCACAAAATTAACAAGAAAATAATTTGTAAAACTGACAGGAAAACATTATGATTTTATGGATTAAAATTTGTTTTAACTATGATGCCAGGGACTAGAGTGGGGCCAAAGGAGGGGTACAAAGAATTGCATTCCTCTACTTCATATACAGTGTCGTTTAATGTCATCATTTCACAAATTCTATAGTCATTGTAATGATCTCATTTACAAATACAGCTTGTCATCAGGTCGAATGTTGTCTGACATGGTTTCAAACCGTTCTTTTCATACTGATTTTGACTAGAGATTACTCTTGATCAAGGCAGAGGGCTCTTGGCGTCGTTACTGGTCAACAAGGGATGCTTACTCCTCCTAGGCACCAGGTTCTACCTCTAAATACATAATGTATGGCATTCATGAGACTGATCACACTGGGGTGTTTTTTCATTTAGGAAAAGTCTTTTTTTCTCTCTCTCTCTCTCTAGCCGATCAAACCTACTAAATGAGGACGTCCTCACAATGTGTAGAAGATAATACACACATACATTATTTAAAGGCAAAAAAGTACTATGTTAGGTATAGCTATAGGGATATCTATAAAAAGTTTATCTAATACTCTCTTTTGAATTATGAAAAAAGGGGTTTTTGAGAGAGAATATTAGTAAGGACATGTCCTCACACCACTTGTCCTCACTAAGCTAATATTTTGTATAGGTACATCTTTCACATGCTGTAGGTCACATACATTTGTGAGGACGTAACTGTGATGACATTTATTTGTCCTCATAGTGCAATTCTTGTCCTCACAACGTCTGTCCATTGGTTGAAATTTGTCCTCACTTTACACGTTTTACTGGCTCTCTCTCTCTCTCTCTCTCTCTCTCTCTCTCTCCGGTTTGCATAGATATCCTAAGTGAATAATGAAAAAAAAAAGAAGAAGCTGCAAGCACTTCACCAAAGTTTGTTTTAAGGAGGTGGTTAATGAAGGAATATAAATAAATATATTCAATCAAAGTCTTCTCATAAATAACAATGCTATAGTTTGTTGAAATTACATGCACGTCATCTCAATGACATAATTTCATAATATTCAAACTATGGACACCAGAGCCAGGATTGGGCCACGGTGTTTATAAAACTTTTACATACCGGCACGTAGATAATCTGTTCGTTTATAAAACGTTTACATACCGGCACGTAGATAATCTGTTTGTTTACATACCAGCACGTAGATAATCTGTTCGTTTATAAAACGTTTACATACCGGCACGTAGATTATCTGTTTATAACACATTTACATATCGGTACGTAGACAATCTATTTGTTTAAATACCGGCACATAGATAATCTGTTTGTTTACATACAGACAGGTAAATAATTTGTTTGTTTATAATATTTCTACATACGGGTACCTAGATACGGTAATCTGTTTGTTTATAAAACTTTTACATACAGATACCTATATATAGATAATCTGTTTACATTCCGGCGCGTAGATAATCCGTTGTTTACATACCGGCACGTATATCTGTTTGTTTACATACCGGTACGTAGATAATCTGTTTGTTTAAAAAACTTCTATATATCAGTATCTAGATAATCTGTTTGTTTACATACCGGCACGTAGATAATATGTTTGCTTATAAAACTTTTACATACCGTCACGTAGGTAATATGTTTGTTTATAAAACATTTGCATACCCGTACGTAGATAATCTGTTTGTTTATAAAACATTTACACACCGGTACGTAGATAATCTGTTTGTTTATAAAACATTTACATACCGGCACGTAGATAATCTGTTTGTTTATAAAACTTTTACATACCGGCACGTAGATAATCTGTTTGTTTATAAAACTTTTACATACTGTCACGTAGATAATCTGTTTATAAAACGTTTACATACCGGCACGTAGATAATCTGTTTATAAAACATTTACATACCGGCACGTAGATAATATGTTTGGTTATAAAACTTTTACATATCCGTACGTAGATAATATGTTTACATACCGGCACGTAGATAATCTGTTTGTTTACATACAGGCACGTAAATAATCTGTTAGTTTATAAAACTTTTACAGACTTGTACGTAGGTAATCTGTTTGTTTACATACTGGTACCTAGATGATCTGTTTATAAAACCTTTACAGACAGTTGCGTAGATAATCTGTTATTTAACATTCCCCAAAACACGCTCAAAACTACAATTTTTTACAAATAGAACTGGATTTTTTGAAGGGTTAATTCCTTCCTATATCAACAAATTAATTGCAGTTTTCTTTTAAAAATATAGATTTTCATTAGTTTGGGCAATGGGTCTTTTTAGCTCACCTAAGCAGAAGGCTCATGTGTGGTTTTATGATCAAATTCTATTCATATATTTTTCACTTCTCAGAACCAATGGGGCATTTTTTTTCCAACCGGACTTGCTACAAAGTGTCCTTGGTTGAACAGGATTCATATTCGTTAAAATGAACAACAATGTCTTTCTCTAGGGGGAAATAACAGGGACACGGTGAAAAATAAGGTGGATGTTTCAAATTCTGCTTTATTCAATACCAAGAGTTGTAACAATACTGCTCAGAACAAATACCTTACAAGTGCAGACTATACAGGACAATACAATATTTCAGATTGGAACCTTGTAGCACAATTGTATCAGTTACCAGGGTATTCGTTTTATATTTGAAAAGAAAGCAGCAAATCATTCCTAGATATACACATTACATGCTACTTTGATGGTTCTTAAATATGTCTCAGGTATCATACAGGCATAGATTGGAAGATTTTATATTTGACATGCAAAAAATTGCAATATGCCACATAACAATTGAAGTAACAGTAAGGGCGAGTTCGATTGCCCCTGAATCAGCATTTGGTCAGTTCAGTCATGTGGTTGTTGATCTTATGCTGTGACGTGAGCGTGGGCACATTGGCTCATGCTATTTCCCTAGTTTCTTTATATACTGTGGAATCATTTTAATTCGTGTGGGCCAATGTTCGTGGGTAGACAAAATTTTGCTGGTTTGTGGGGACGTAATTTTGTGGGTGAGCGATACAATGTCACTAGGAAAGATAACTCTGATTGATTTAAAAAATGTTTGAGGACACGTAAATTCATGGGCAAGAGTGACCTACGAAATCCACGAACATCAATTCCCCACGAACAATGATGATTCCACAGTAAATATCAGGAACGCCTCCTCATGTAATGTAATCTTCAGATTGTTCTAACTATGACTCCTGGGGCTCAATATTAGACCACAAAGCAGGGTTTAAAGCTCATCATTAATGAAGCAAATGTTGGAACCAAAATTGAAAACTGTAAATATTTCTTAAACAATGATTATTAATTATAATTTGAGTCATGACCTTGTGACCTCAAAATAGGGATCATTTGCTCCTTAGGTAGAATCACTGTACCATGTTTAATGTCTGTCAACAAAAAAGGGTTCTCAAGATATTGAGCAGACAATATCTTACTGTGTCCAGTGGCATTTTGACCCTTGACCTTGTGACCCTAATATGTTTGGTTCTGTCAAGCAAAGGGTTCATAAGATATTGAGCGGTCCACAGACCACTTTTATTTCTGTGGCAATTTTGATTCGGCATAATTGAATTGTGTGCTCCTTCTTGTGTAAATTTCTGAATTTCATCTCTGAACAGTAAATACAATGTACACAAAAAGGATAAGATTGTACAACTAAAATCCAGTATAGAAGGTAGGTGAGCAGAGACTGACTATAAAATCATACACAAACTTCATGTTGAATCAAAATGGTTTATTGTTAACTCTGAACTGTCTTTAACTTGGCCAAACCATCAGCATATTGAAACTGTGCACTGTTCTCGTATTCACTGATATCTAGTGCCACAAGACAGCTCTCTTTAACCACTCGTTCATTGTCTTTCAGGTATTCCTCTAACATCCTGGTGCATTCTGGGGTAGCAATAGATCCAAGGGCCTCCGCACACTCATGTCTCACCATGGGGTTCTCCTCCCTATCCTGAAGGTTAGTTTTTAGTTCATCTACACAAGCATCACTCTGAATTTGACCAAGGACATAAGCAATTTCATGGCGAAATAGGGCACTGGTACATTTGAGCCCTGCAATCAAATAAAAATTCTATTGCATTACAGGTATAAGGTAAGTGCAAAACATTCATCAAACTTGAATTACATTTTGTATTTTAAAATAGCAACTTGAAGAAAACGTGCAATTTTATTATTAATGTGAGATCCATTATTATTAGTTTTATTGCATAATGGATGCTCTTACATAAGCCTTAAAGGCTTTTCTTAATACCAACGACTGAGAAGAAAGTTTAAATGAGGATACATGTATGTGCATTTGCAATAATGCTTCAGTATTCCTTTGTTATATTTACATACCAAAACAAAATAGCTTCAACTTTCAATGAAGTTTTTTGGAGGTGTAAGGTCATAAGATCAGATACTGATTCAAATCATACAATAAAAAATATGCTCAGTGTGTAACAAAAATCTATCAGTAGCTAAGAAAGGAAAGCTAGTTCATTATTTTTGCAAAACAAATCCACAACAACATAATTAGCTACAAGTAGTTGTGAAACACAAGTCTGCATCCCATATATAATTCCTCAAAGTTTAAAACTTTGATTGGGCCTCCCCTTTTACTCTGTCACAACTATGCACATTTAGATACACACACTTTTTCAGAATGATGACAACAGAATTTCTTAGTATAGAAATTTTAAAACATGCATATTCAGCATAACATAAGCTGGATTTGGAAGGACTTTGTCTGCAGTGTGTCTACCGGGTCAACGTATCATCATGGTGTATGGCAGTTGGTTAGTGTCACATTTTTAAAACTTCTAATGCATATATAAAAGAATGAAATAACAACCATTCCTTAATCTTCACTTAGCTATGAAGTGAGGCAGTATGTGATCAAATCTATTAAGAATCCTTAGGGATTCACAAGATTCGATCACATGGCCATCCAACTTCATATCACATGAAGTTTTTAGATTGATTATCTATTTCTTATGTAATAATTCAATTTACATCTTTTTCTTAATTTGTACATAACATCTTTTCTGTACCGATACAGATTATTGCAAAATTTGTGATACATATAAATGTACATCATTACACAACAAATGAACAATCTACTAAAATGAATTTGTTCATTTGTTGTGTATTGATGTACATTTATATGTATCACAAATTTTGCAATAATCTGTATCTGTACAGAAAAGATGTTGTGTACAAATTAAGAAAAAGATGTAAATTATCTACTAAAATGAGTTGAAATCGAGAACAACACAGTCAAATTAATTAGTATAAATCAGTTTATAGCAATTTTTCACAGATCCTAACAAACATAAACAATTTCTCTGTTAAATCGCAGAATCTCTAAAACTGAGATAAAAAGGAGGACTATAAACCGATGATCGGACATTTCTATTATAAACTATCCACCAGTATACTCCCTGTCTGACAACACGACACCTTCAGTCAACTTGTATTTACTAAAGTGATGTTGTTTTACACAGTTTCACTTGAGTATTACAGTAATTTATTTGTACTACATGACATATTCATTATTTAGGTTTAGTCGTAGATAGGACATTCTCACATATTCAATTTATACATGTAGTTGCTATCGTTATTCATGAATGAATTCGAATTTCCTTGAAGTTGTTTAACTTCATAACAAAGAGTCTGATCTCGTTATGTTTCACCTAGAGTCTTGATCCCATTGATTATTTTGTCGTATGTCTGTTCCTCATTATCTCCCATTAAAAAAAATCCAGTACAGAAGTAAAGCAGTGTGATTTACAAACTCTAAAACCCAGTCATCTATCTGGAAAGCACACTGCTTGTGAAATGTACAAATGTTCATAAGGTGACAACAGGGAAAATATAATATTACTGACATAAAGAGTGTTGAATCTCTTCAGTGGTTAAAACACTGGCTGTGTGGTGTATATGGTGAAGATTTTGAGCCTAGATGTTATATATGCTACCCAAAAATTTTCATCATCTATTCTTCCTGATAATTTCTTTGAATTTCATTTAGATGACTAAAGTTCTCTACCTTTTGCTAATATTCACACAGGGCTTACAAATTACCTTTAGCCAGCACTTTCACAGCTTCCTTTGTTCCTAGATTTCTGAGAGAAAACATGGCCCTGTATCTCTGGAAAATGGGGAGAGACTCATCCAACAAAATCTTCTCCAATTCCACAATCTCCATTTTCCCTGTGGAGGGAGCCGGGTCCACAGACTTATAAGGATTTGGTAGTAAGTTATTCTCATTATCCTTGCTGCTATTTAGCCAATTCAGTCTCTGGAGGGCTAACTGACAGGTTTCTGCAACCTATACAATAATGAAAATCAGATTTAAAGATAGAAATTAGAAACTAAAACTTTTGAAAGCGTCTTAAATTTCTATAAGAATAAGTATGAATTTTACATATATTTAATTTCTCCCATAATCATAACCAAAAAGCTAAACTGCTAATGATTTTGTTCCCCAAAAGTTTTTAATATTTGTTGCTTCCCCCCCCCCCCCCCCCCCCCCCAGTGAAAATCAGAATTATCATTGTATATTATTGTATAAGATATTCTATGCTATACTGTTTGCTTTTATTAATGCAAAAATATGACCCTCTGACTCCTCCATGCCACATTTGAATACTATTACATCTATCAGACCAAGACCAACCATAAACATTTCTGTCACACTTTATATCCATCTGATTTAAAATTTGTAGCAGCAACTGCATTTAGAAACACCCAAGGAAATTCCCATAGTTATTTGGGAATAGGTCCCATACCCCTCAGAATAGAAAGTCTATGATGTTTGATAGAAAAATTCATAATTGGAAAATTCATGTTGTCAAATGCATGACAATTTTCAATTAATAAAACACTCATAAAGAAAATCAAAATTGAACAGATGTTGGCCGCGAAACCATAAAAATTGGCTTAGTATCAAATACACCATACTAATGATTTTACCACAAAAATGTCCTCCAGGACGTCTGCTCCCTGGAACTGATTAACCTTTTTTCAATATCCTCAATACTTTTCTCATATGGAGTCATTAAATGTTGTGTTTTACAAATTTTCCCAGTACTTTAATGTTATGCTTAAGATACTGAATCATGTAGAAATAATAAGTATGTATGATTACATGTAGTTATATCATATTTAGACGTAAGGGAAACAGTCAATTTCTAATTTTGTGTTTTGTTGTGCATCGATAAATAAAACATAATAAGCCAAGATGTTTTAAAGATGAATGGTTTTGTTATGTATTATATTATGCCTTTTAAATCAACATTATTACACCTTTGTTTTGCATTATTTATTACACTTTTGTTTAACATTATTACACCTTTCATTAGCGCTATATGCTTTTGCCTCACATTATCATGCCTTTATCTTGTGTTATAATGCCTTTGATTCGCATTATTATGCCTTTAGCAATATTTTTTGTTTTTTAAAATGATCCTTATTGGCCTTCGTAGTTATTTAACCAAAGAGACTTGATTAATCATTTGTCTCCCATAGAGAAAAGGGGGGGGGGGGGGGGGGGGGGGCATGAATTTTATAAGTTTTAATTTTCATGATAAGATATGATTGTTAGTTCTGAAAATGATGCAGCAATGAGCTGGCCTTATACTCTGAAGTAAAGGATGGTTACGTGTATTGGTAGTCTGAAGATGGTTACTATTGGTAGTCTGAAGTAAAGGATGGTTACGTGTATTGGTAGTTGGTAGTCTGAAGTAAAGGATGGTTATGTGTATTGGTAGTCTGAAGTAAAGGATGGTTACGTGTATTGGTAGTCTGATGTAAAGGATGGTTACGTGTATTGGTAGTCTGAAGTAAAGGATGGTTACTATTGGTAGTCTGAAGTAAAGGATGGTTACGTGTATTGGTAGTCTGAAGTAAAGGATGGTTACTATTGGTAGTCTGAAGTAAAGGATGGTTACGTGTATTGGTAGTCTGAAGTAAAGGATGGTTATTATTGGTAGTCTGAAGTAAAGGATGGTTACTATTGGTAGTCTGAAGTAATGGATGGTTACGTGTATTGGTAGTCTGATGTAAAGGATGGTTACTATTGGTAGTCTGAAGTAAAGGATGGTTACGTGTATTGGTAGTCTGAAGTAAAGGATGGTTATTATTGGTAGTCTGAAGTAAAGGATGGTTACTATTGGTAGTCTGAAGTAATGGATGGTTACGTGTATTGGTAGTCTGATGTAAAGGATGGTTACGTGTATTGGTACTCTGAAGTAAAGGATGGTTACTATTGGTAGTCTGAAGTAAAGGATGGTTACGTGTATTGGTACTCTGAAGTAAAGGATGGTTATGTGTATTGGTAGTCTGAAGTAATGGATGGTTATGTGTATTGGTAGTCTGAAGTAAAGGATGGTTACTATTGGTAGTCTGAAGTAAAGGATGGTTACATGTATTGGTACTCTGAAGTAAAGGATGGTTACATGTATTGGTACTCTGAAGTAAAGGATGGTTACTATTGGTAGTCTGAAGTAAAGGATGGTTATGTGTATTGGTAGTCTGAAGTAAAGGATGGTTACTATTGGTAGTCTGAAGTAAAGGATGGTTACTATTGGTAGTCTGAAGTAAAGGATGGTTATGTGTATTGGTAGTCTGAAGTAAAGGATGGTTACTATTGGTACTCTGAAGTAAAGGATGGTTATGTGTATTGGTACTCTGAAGTAAAGGATGGTTACTATTGGTAGTCTGATGTAAAGGATGGTTACGTGTATTGGTAGTCTGAAGTAAAGGATGGTTACATGTATTGGTAGTCTGAAGTAAAGGATGGTTACTATTGGTAGTCTGAAGTAAAGGATGGTTACGTGTATTGGTAGTCTGAAGTAAAGGATGGTTATGTGTATTGGTAGTCTGAAGTAAAGGATGGTTACTATTGGTAGTCTGATGTAAAGGATGGCTATGTGTATTGGTAGTCTGAAGTAAAGGATGGTTACTATTGGTAGTCTGATGTAAAGGATGGTTACGTGTATTGGTAGTCTGAAGTAAAGGATGGTTACGTGTATTGGTAGTGTGATGTAAAGGATGGTTATGTGTATTGGTAGTCTGATGTAAAGGATGGTTACGTGTATTGGTAGTCTGAAGTAAAGGATGGTTATGTGTATTGGTAGTCTGAAGTAAAGGATGGTTACATGTATTGGTAGTCTGATGTAAAGGATGGTTACTATTGGTAGTCTGAAGTAAAGGATGGTTACGTGTATTGGTAGTGTGATGTAAAGGATGGTTATGTGTATTGGTAGTGTGATGTAAAGGATGGTTATGTGTATTGGTACTCTGAAGTAAAGGATGGTTATGTGTATTGGTAGTCTGAAGTAAAGGATGGTTATGTGTATTGGTAGTGTGATGTAAAGGATGGTTACTATTGGTAGTGTGATGTAAAGGATGGTTACTATTGGTAGTCTGAAGTAAAGGATGGTTACGTGTATTGGTAGTCTGAAGTAAAGGATGGTTATGTGTATTGGTAGTGTGATGTAAAGGATGGTTACTATTGGTAGTGTGATGTAAAGGATGGTTACTATTGGTAGTCTGAAGTAAAGGATGGTTACGTGTATTGGTAGTCTGAAGTAAAGGATGGTTATGTGTATTGGTAGTCTGAAGTAAAGGATGGTTACTATTGGTAGTCTGATGTAAAGGATGGCTATGTGTATTGGTAGTCTGAAGTAAAGGATGGTTACTATTGGTAGTCTGATGTAAAGGATGGTTATGTGTATTGGTAGTCTGAAGTAAAGGATGGTTACTATTGGTAGTCTGATGTAAAGGATGGCTATGTGTATTGGTAGTCTGAAGTAAAGGATGGTTACTATTGGTAGTGTGATGTAAAGGATGGTTACTATTGGTAGTCTGAAGTAAAGGATGGTTATGTGTATTGGTAGTGTGATGTAAAGGATGGTTACTATTGGTAGTGTGATGTAAAGGATGGTTACTATTGGTAGTCTGAAGTAAAGGATGGTTACGTGTATTGGTAGTCTGAAGTAAAGGATGGTTATGTGTATTGGTAGTCTGAAGTAAAGGATGGTTACTATTGGTAGTCTGATGTAAAGGATGGCTATGTGTATTGGTAGTCTGAAGTAAAGGATGGTTACTATTGGTAGTCTGATGTAAAGGATGGTTATGTGTATTGGTAGTCTGATGTAAAGGATGGTTACGTGTATTGGTAGTCTGAAGTAAAGGATGGTTACGTGTATTGGTAGTCTGAAGTAAAGGATGGTTATGTGTATTGGTAGTCTGAAGTAAAGGATGGTTACGTGTATTGGTAGTCTGAAGTAAAGGATGGTTATGTGTATTGGTACTCTGATGTAAAGGATGGTTACTATTGGTAGTCTGAAGTAAAGGATGGTTACTATTGGTAGTCTGAAGTAAAGGATGGTTATGTGTATTGGTAGTCTGAAGTAAAGGATGGCTATGTGTATTGGTAGTCTGAAGTAAAGGATGGTTATTATTGGTAGTCTGAAGTAAAGGATGGTTACTATTGGTAGTCTGAAGTAAAGGATGGTTACTATTGGTAGTCTGAAGTAATGGATGGTTACGTGTATTGGTAGTCTGAAGTAAAGGATGGTTACTATTGGTAGTCTGAAGTAAAGGATGGTTATGTGTATTGGTAGTCTGATGTAAAGGATGGTTACGTGTATTGGTAGTCTGAAGTAAAGGATGGTTACTATTGGTAGTCTGAAGTAAAGGATGGTTACGTGTATTGGTAGTCTGATGTAAAGGATGGTTATGTGTATTGGTAGTCTGAAGTAAAGGATGGTTACTGTTGGTAGTCTGATGTAAAGGATGGTTATGTGTATTGGTACTTTACATGATTTTTGTAGAATGATATACCTCTATTACTGGATCATTTAAATATTCTTTCAATACACTGACAGACTCCTGTGCTCCAATAGCTCCAAGTGCTTCACCTGAAATAATAATTCTTCTGATTTATCTATGCAGCAGTCATGTGTAATGTGATGTTAAAAATTTTTGAGAGTGATTTTTTATCCTAGCAATGCTAAATTCAATTCATTATTGAGTAGAAATTCTTATTTTACATTGAACTCACAAAATTAGCTTGATTTTATTACCCCCCCCCCCCAACAAAGCTGTCCAGAGGGATATAGTACATGATGGAGCATAATGCATTTACAGTGGAGTCTTGATAATTCACTCACTTTGGTTCCAAACAAAATGAAGTTGATTCGGATAACTGAATTGCACATGTTAGATCTTCATACAAACAACCAAATGAATATGCTTTGTTTGTTGATGTGTACCAAATATTCGACACATAGTATCATAATATTAACATTTCAAATGTACACCTATAATTTATTTCAGAGCACTAAATTTGAAAATATATCCATATACTTTTATGTATCTAACACTACAAATAATGTACAAAACAATACATCAAATGACACATGCTCTAAAAACAAAAACAAACACTAACATGTATTTGATCAAAAATTAATTTATTGTTTTAGGACACTATTAATCACATCTTCACAAGCCAAGTGTCCCATTCCAGTTCTCGTATTAATCACTAAACACAAATACAATATGGCAGTCTCGAGATGAGAGCTCTTCTGTGTAGGAGGTGCAATTAGAGGAACTTTGAATGCCAAAAGTGGGACAGAGTGGACCTATAGTCAGTGAAGAAGACGATAAAATGTATTAAAATCAACTTCTCTTCAAATATGAAAGTGTAGAAATACAAAATACTATCGAAAGAAATATTTCACTTAAGGGGGTACTCTACATCATCATAATGGCTGACTTCCTTTTAAAACATGGATGATGTAGATCACGGGTTCGAGTCCAGCAGGGGTTTTAAATTTTTTTTCAGATTGGTTTCCACTAAAATTGCATTTTTTGACTAAATAAAGTAAATTTTAAAGTTTTCAGTTTCAAAATATTGTTGTACATATCCTCTACTTTTTATCCAATCATATCAAATTTCTCCAGTGTAGCATACCTCCTTAAGTGAAAACATAAAAACAATGTCATATTTGCAGGTACTTTCCTGGATATGATATGCCAAGGAACGAAATTCCATTTATTCAATTACTCCCTAAATACTTACCATTTACTTAGTTATTGTAACAGTCGAATTTAGGTGATGAAACTGCGTATGATAAACTTACTGTGAGCAGATTCACTTATGCAATGATGAAAATTTTTCCCACTCCTGGATGTAAACAAATTGTTTTCTGCCTTTTTGTGTATGAAAGTTCTCAAAAGGGAAATAATTCAGACGTATCTCGAAACCAGCGCATTATATGCACTTTTCATACAGATTTGAGTTTTCAATTTTTCAAGAAAACCGTATCATCTTCATCTGCTGGAACTCTTGGGAATACTGGATATTGGAACCATTATTTCGTCTCCGATTCCGGTGGAGTTTTAATATTTAGTCTGTCCAATGAGGTCACGTTTTCTGTGTTAACTTAGGCATCTTTTCATGAAACAAGTACATGTTACTATCAGATATAGTGAGTCTAGGCACTTTGCGTTATTTTTAAAGTTGTGGGGGTGGGCAGCAAACAGAGAAAAAGAGTTGCCCAAGTGAGGCATCATTTTCGTAACTTTTTATTCAGAAGAGTTCCAAATTTTTGTAGTTCTGATATCCCGTATTGTTTTCATTGTCTACAGCTAATTCAGGCATGTTCTTTAGTTGCCCAGTAACTCCTCTTTGTTGGTGGTGTAGACATAATGAAAATTCATAAAATTTCTGTAAATGCTAGTGCTTATATTTCATGTTTTAATATCATTCAGTCCTATATCTCGGTGACAGAACTGTCCATGCTTGTTATCATAAGCTACTAAAACTTTAATCTTGCCAAGCACACCTATAATTTTAATGCATTAATAACAGTTACTATAGAACTCCAAGCAAAATCCAAATGAAGTGGTTTACATGTACATGTATTAGCATTGGAATAAATTGCCACTTATTAAGATCAGTAATTTTTATATCCAATAGCGATTAAACTTTAATGCATGCCATTACATGTCAACAGTATAAAAACCAGAATCTGTAAATTCGATACAATCTAGGAATAATTCTCACATCTTCACACATTTAATTTCATAAGGTTGTAGAAGTGTTCCTAACCTATTCAACAAACAAATTGTCAATCATGACCCAAGTGCATTGTATACATGTAGTGGTTTAATAAAATATATTTAGATGTATATAAATTAGGGGTGAAACGATACAGTACCTTCTTGATTCGATTCAATTTTCGATTCGATACAATAGCATGTACCAAATTCTTTATAATGCTAAGATTTTTTTTTTGTTTCGTTGTATTTATTGCTCTCTGCAAATAAATTCTACATAATCAGGGATAGACATTAACTTTTCATCTCACTTGCCCTTTGGGCAAGTAAACTCAAAGTTTTACTTGTCCGAATAAAAAACTTAGTTGTCCAAAATATTTTAGAGTCTGAGGAATTTAGACTCTAATAAGCCTGTCAACCAGTAATTCTAGTTATCTTAATTATCTCTCTCTGTCAATTGGTGATACAGTATGATCTACTAGAATGGGCCTTCGCTATAATCTGACGGTTCGTTAAAGAAAACAACTCTCTATGAAGTTGAGTTTTACTTTCTAATACTTTATATTCATCAAGCTTAACACAATTATTATACCGTATTTTGCCGAATATAATACGCACTTTTTTTAGAGAATATTTGTATTATATACCACAATAGGTTTTTGACCTTTTTTTCCAGATGAAACTCGGCGATTAAGTAGTGTAATATTTCACTCAAAGACCAAGGCTTCGGATACTGTACGCCGCGCCTTTTCACGTTCACCTATTTATTAAGTAGAAAATTCGACCTCAAGAAAATTACTACAGAAACGTAAAATTGCAGAAAATGTGATATATATACTTACAATATCTAAATAATTCAATTATCATGAAACAAACAGCCAATCAAATTGCATTGGATCTGACTATTCATTACATCGCATGCCGCCATTATTGAAAGCATGTGTACACAATAATGCCTTGACACGTGCTAAAATTGTTGGAAAATAATTTTGTCACTTGCTAAAAGTTTGTTTACTGTAAGTTTTATGAATAGGCCTAATTTTTAATGAAATACTTATTTGAATCTTTGAAATAACTATTCTTGCGTAAAAGCGCGTGTTTTACGAAGCCATTGTTGTGTACACTGCTTTTGTTAGATACCCCCTCCGGGTAAAGAAATACCTAACAAATTTTTTCCCCACACATTTTAATAGTCATCGTAGTTAACGAGGAGTTGATAATTTGCATCTTTGTACCTACCATGGTGTGTTGATTACAGTAAAATAAGCGATAGTTTAATTGTTTCATTTTATTTTTATAACATCGGCTATTTGATTGATTTTAAGTTTCAACAAAGGAAATATCGAGTCAGTTAAGACTTTAATGCTACAAAATCTCGTGCTTTGCTGAAATGAACAGGCTTGTCCGGGTTGATATTTCCCTGAAGATTCTCATTGAAGATTACCGCGATGTAGACCTCATCTCAAAAAGTTTGCAAATTATTGTGCGTTGTTTAGAATTCATTATTTCTGCAAAAATATTAAGTGAAAATTAACACCAAGTATAAAATAAAGATTACCGCTTGGTCAAAATTTTTGCTGCGTATTATACACCCGAAGTGCGTTTTTTCACCAACTTTTAGGCTCAAAGTGGGGGGTGCGTATTAAACACCACTGCGTATTATATTCGGCAAAATACGGTAATAATCACATTTTCTACTAAAAATATCACTTGCTCCGCCGGGCAAGTGTGTATTGAGTTTCACTTGTCCGAACTGGGTTTTCACTTGCCTCGGGCAATCGGTTGTCAACCGTTAATGTCGATCCCTGATAATGTAAAAACGTTTAACATAAAGCAACACTCTTATCACTTTCAGTTTGTCCTAAAGCCGAAATGTCGCCATACCCAGGATTTATACATGATTGGGGGTGCATTTTTCAACTCGACTGCGTCCATTTTGATACAGCAAAGTTTACTCGTATGTTGATTGGGCAATTTTCAATTCTATTGGCTAATCAGAAACTTTGTTATCATGAGCAATGTGTGCTATGATTTTAGAACTGTATCGAACCGAAACAGACCCCAAATAAATCGACCATCGAATCGAGACCACTACATTGCGATGCATCGTTTCACCCCCAATATGAATGTCCCAATGAGGAAAAATCTCTGCTTTGCAATGCTCTTTTATACATAGATCTGCAAGTGAAAACATTTCAGTCTGATAAAACCAAATGGGTGCTAATTACTGACATCTCTACAATCCACATAATCAAGTCATGTATTACTAGTACTAACATTGATGTTATTTAGTGTTCTAGCTACATCGACACTGTCTCTTATCTTTAAAAACCATTTTATGTACATTTCATCATTTGTTTACCTGCTTCGTGCCGAACCATGGGCTCCTGTGAACGGTCCGCTAATACTTGGGACAAGGCACTCAGAGCATATTTGTCCTGCATTTGACCAAGACAGTATGCCAATTCGTGTTTCAGAAGAGCAGACGTGTCATTAAAACAGCTGGAAATAATGTCAATTGCTTTTTCTCCCCCTATGTTACGTAAGGTAAATAACGCTCGGAATCTGTCCTTCAGAGGTTTTGTTGCATCTGTCAAAATGTTACCAACTACTTGGACAGAGGTTTCATCCGTTAAAGTGGACATGCTTCTGGTTAGTTCGTCAAAACCTAGATTATTTCACAACTTCTCACAAATTGACACAATCCCGCATGTTGACCAGCAAACCGGAAGTGAAGACTAAATGTTGTTTCTGTACAGAAGAGTTGTCATCTGACAGTGCTGCAGACTAACGACTAACCCTGAGTCTGAGCACACTGACGGGGTATTTGGTGAGAGTTTACAGCAAAAGTCTTCATTTCTTGGTATTGCGAAGAATATACTGCAATGATGGGAAATTATGAATATGCCATGCTTCTACGTAAAGAGCATAGCATCTAGCTCTTCACATAGCGTCATTATCAGATTATGACCATGCTGTTTATGATGGCCTGGTACTGTACTCCTCATCGTGACCACAGGGACTTGTCACATATATATTTATTTTATATAGTGTTATATGTAGTATATGTATATCATATGCAATTATTGACAGTGTTTAGGTTGATACAATGCTTTAGCTACAATACTTATAGAGCCCTGAACAGGTTGGGAACACTTCCCCTATAGCGAGATATTCTCGCTAAAACGCGATTATCCCTCTTTAGCGAGAAATAAACATTACCATAAACAGGAGTTTTGGCGTCTTTATTGAAAATAATGGCAAATCCCGTGCAACGCTGAATAAGTGTGACACGCACTCAACATGATGCGAATTGTTTCTATGAAATTGACTACATAGTAATGAAATTGCATATCAAAGTTGCTGCGTAAGAGGGAAGCAGTCTGAAATCCAATACACATTGTGAGTGTTTTTGTTTTGATTCATATATTTGCAGAAGTATCAAACATTTTAGCACTTTTTCTTCTTTTCACGTGAATCACGAAAAGATGTACTCTGCGGGTGTTTTTCTCTGTTGTACGCGATATATTTATTCTTGCTAGAGAGGGATAATCGCGTTTTAGCGAGAATATCTCACTATAGGGGAAGTGTTCCCAACCTGCTGAAGGCAAGGTGAATATCGTACTTCAAGGGTAGCCAAAGCATCATATTGACCGAGAAAATACCAATAATTATTTTATTATGTAATTGAATAATTTAAAGCATTGAAACTGGCTACCAGATCATACAAAAGAATACCTAATTGACCATTGTTTTAAACTGCTAAATGGCAAGAACTAATCGAAAGTGAATAGTAGTGTAGTTAAAAAAAATGGAAAAATTTCATAATCGATAGTTGGTCATAATCAGAAGAACTGTATTGATCAATATAATCGGTATTTACATGTCGTTAATAAATGTGTACTATTTTTGGGGTTATTTCTATTTAGTTTTATGGATATGTGCAGCATACACACTAGGTGGTGTCACTGAATTCCCACTTTTCAATGTGGAGTCCACTCCAACTCTCCCCTGCACACGTTTCGATATAAAAGCGGGATTAACAGTCAAATGAATTTCGGATTAGATATTAATTAATGTACAGGCGACAATTGATTATGAAAAATAGAATCGATAATCGGAATCAAAGAGCCAAAAACGATCGACAATCAATTGTCGACGACAATCGTTTCATCACTAGTGAATAGATTTCAAGAGTTTTTGTTTTTCTTATTTATAATAATAATGATAAGGCCATTATTTATCCAGGATTACATATTTAGCGATAACGCTAGTTTTCAATATGGTCCTGCATATAACATGCATACAGACAGATATTAGTAAAATAAACACAGATTAAAGAAATAATTATGAATGTAAGATAAATCTTTAGGAACAAAATGAAGGTTAAAAAGTATGGTGATGATTTCTAAGATAATTTCTCCTAAAACACACTACACTTGTTGAGTTTCTTATATCTTCAGTTCACTCGAGGCATTCCACATTGGGTTCCCATTTGATATCAAAACCAGCTACTAGAGCTAACCAAATGGTACCTGCTTTGTTTACTTCCCTAGTGTAAGACCTGGTTGAAAGTGATTGGAGGAAAAAGTTTCGTTGAATAACTAAACAATAATAACCTGTCTAACATCAATTTTAAAATGTATTTTTGGTATGATGTTGAAAAAATTTAATGTTATATTCACCTCGAAGGCATGTGGAGGTAATCTGTTCTATTTTTTCTAGTTTGTTGGATCTCTGTCAATCAGAGAGCTCAGAATTATTCAGTCATAATAAGAAAAGTATTTGTGACATGTCCCTATGATCATAAAATAGTAAATAAAGAATCATCAGTTCTCACTCACTCAAAAAATACAATGAATATATACATTATAGTGAGAAGAAAAATTCTTAATTTTTCATTTGCTAATTAACATGAGGAGCACTTACGATATTTACTTCTATAGTTTTTAGGTTATATAATCAACATCTATAGTGTGTGTCTTTGTAGAGCAAAAACATTTTATGTATCAGCCCAAATACTAATTGACATTAACAACAGGAGTAATGTGTAAAAAAAAAAAAAGGAAAGGCATGTCTTTACAGTTTAATACTTGATTCCTTTTTTTTATATGTAGATCTAAAGAAATGATTTTGGAGCAAGGTAATTCTTCACCTTATCAAGGTTCACCTGACTGACGTTAAAGGAAGGATCAGGAAATATTGCTATGCGTGAGGACTGGTTGACAGAAGTCCAGAACCGAGAGGGCCTTATTCTTGTATTTGTCAACTACACATTTTTCTCCATTGTTTCCTTGATCTGCTTGTTGTTTGTACTGTGTCTGACGCACACAACTTCTCCTCCAAGTGACATAATGTACTCCATCTCATTTATTGCCAACACTTTTGTAGTCATCAACATTTTATTGGCAGATTATGTTGTGTATACGATCAATTCTCATAGAGAGATCAGAGTAATGTGATGAATAGTTTCAAAATCATCAGATCTGATAATCTTTTGAAAGTAGAGTGACCAAAATTACTTCTGACAATCATGTCGTCTTCCAAAAATATCAAACAGATGATTCGTAACATCAGTGCTGGAGTAATTCAGATAGGAAGTCAGGAGAATGCGGAACCCAGTGGTTCATTCCAAGATGGAATAACTCCTCTGAGTCCCTCATCCAAGTTCACGGAATCAAAGATAAACATCCCAGGACAGAATTTGATAAAATACATGATGTTGTCTCACTGGGATAATATCCTAGGACCTCGAGTCGTTCATGTATGGAACATGGGAACCACATCATTGGATATGATTCTGTTGTCAAGAATCAGCAGTCAGAGTTTGAGTGGGGAGATCTGTCGGGAAGTGACAAATTTTGTAGATCACAAACTCTATGAGATTCCTGATGCAGATGTTTTCGTGACTGCTTTTATTTTTTCAGCCCTGGGCATCAGTGGGCCCTGTCTTCATGCATTGTCCATAGTGATACAAAAAGCAGACATGATGTTCTACTTGAATACTCAACAGCTGTTTCAGAAATGTTTTGAAAGGATTATTGGAAAATTCAAAGTCATTCTTAGTCAGGTACTTTTTGATAAGATTAGCAATCTCTTTTTTTCAGATTGAAGTTTGTGTGTTGTCTGTCAGTCTTTATATTTTGTCTCAGGCAGACATAATTCGTTTGTTAGTGTTAGAAAGTCACCAGACATAACATGAATGAATTGCAAAATTTTTAGTTTTTTAAGCAAAATTTGAACATGGGCATGACTGGGCATCATGTCTTTTGAATGGCTGAGGTATTTCAAGTATAGAAAATCTACATGTCGTGTCACCAGTATTGTTGCTTTTGAGAATAATCTAACTGCATGAACCACAAAGCTTATTACTACCAGATAACTATGACATATATGGCCCGAGAGTACCTTATTTAGATTTATAATTTGAATTGAATCACATTGAATAGATTTAATTATGGTATTTATGCAGTAGTCCTACAAAGCAGAGAGTAAGGCTAGATGAAAAATGAATTTTTTGATTCTTCGGCAAAAATTTTGAAAATTCTATGCTACAAGCAAGTTTTTTTTTTCATTATATTGCATGAATTACTTTTACTGGTTAGTAAGAATTTAAAAAATAGATGTCATGTTAATTCAAGTGTTCAAAATACTGGATAATTTGCAGGTGTCAATGGACTCAACACTAGAAACTACTTATAAGGAGTTTGATGAGCTTTGTCATCCGTGTATTGCCAACATTGGATATCTTAAAAAGTCACACTTTCCCCAGAAAATTATGGTACCTTTTTGATCTCTAACAAACTATTCTGTTAAAAGATATTTTGATATGCATCCAGTGTTGAAACTGTAAATTAATACTTAATTGTGCAACTTAAAAATAAAATTGTGTGTGCATCCTAACATACACATAATGTTGATTAGAAATTCATAAAAACATGTTCTTCTGAAAAAAGTATAATAGAATTTGTATACATGTTCATGTTTGTAATATATTGTATATTCATCCATTTATTCATTGATTAATGATTATGTATTAAATTTATGTGTGATTATTTTGAACATTTCAGTTGTCCTCTACATATCTGTGTCCAGCCCATCATTTAGACAGAGACTTCCTGAGCTGTTGTATAAGTTCCCACCTATCTACATTTTGTCGGAGTTTTGTGATAGGGGACAAAGCAGATAGTGTTAATATGGTAAGAACCCATATAGGAGACTTGTATATATTTTAAGATTCTGTTAGTCTGTGATTAATTCACTATTTTTGATAATTGTACCTTTACATAATGAAAGAAGGGGAAATGTTATTATTTTCTTATTTCTTGAGGAGATTTGTTTTGGTTTACTGCAGATGCTGAAAACCTTAAGTCTGTTTAATTTACCAAAAGAAAGATCCTGTTCTAGGCTTGTTCAACAGAATGAACCTCAGCACTACCACCACGATATGTGGCTTCAGGGCCAAGTCCAGGTAAACAATCCTACCGCGGTAGATTCATGGTCATGACTGGATCAACAATACAAGTTCAGTTGATGTTGATTGAAACCTCCACCATCATGTCCAGGGTTGGCAAAAAAGTGTTCAATATGAGTATTGACCGGGCCAGTGGTCTATACTGGTTAATACTGGTCGGTTGAAAATTATTTGGTCATTATAGTCTGTGTTATTTATTTTAAATGTTTAAGTGACCATTATGGTAAATACTGTAATTCATAACATGCACTATCAGTTTATAATACACAAGTTTATAAGTCATAATATTAAATAAATATTGTACAAATGCCTCTGTTGAATTGGGGAAGATGTAAAAGTTTCTGTTCAAATTCCTTACAAATAATATTGTTTCATCAATCTTTATTTTAACTGTTGAACAAACATTTGAGGGTGTGGGTTGGTAATGTTTCATAACAATGACAGGCACACTGGTCATCACTGGTCCCAGTCTATGCTAATTAACACCTGTCCACTCTGCTTCCTGTGCTCAGATAATGTCCAGCTCCTTTTATTCTTAATCTGTCCAGGTACAGGTTTTAAGAGGTCTGTCTCCAATTGTCAAGCTGTACTATAAAACTGTGACCCTCTGGTAGGTACTGAAGATATTTCGGTCAGTTTCAGCAAACCAAATATATTAAACTTATGAAATTACATTTGATTATCGAATGAAAAATATTAATCAACAATTGATCCATATAATGAAAAGACTTAATTTATCTTTATCTTTGCAAGAAATGTACAAAAATAGGAAAATGGACAGTTTAAATCACAATTGACCATTATTGACCAGTATTGACCACATGGGGAGTATTGACCGGGACGGTTAAAACCACTGGTTAAAACTGGGGGCGGTTTTAACCGCCCAACCCTGATCATGTCTTTATGAATTGATAGCTAGTATGTAATCATGAACTTTTATAGATAACATAAATAAAAGGTCCAATAAATGTAAACAATGCCTCAATGATAATGTGGCTGCAAGTCCATATACTGCAAAAATACATGTAGGAGCAAAACCAAAATTATGAAAATAGAATGTAGTATTACTGGTATGCTCTTCTGCTGTAAAATAACTTGTGTTTGGTGGAGATTTATTTCAGACTATCGAATTACCGTAGGCTATAACAAACAAAGAACTTTTTTTAAATAATGGAATTCATCTTTCATTATTTTTATTAATAGAACTGTATGCAACTTTTTGGGGAGATTGAGTATTCAGAGAAGGTACTGATCTTTTCTTAGTACTGCTGTAGGTATCTAATTTACAGAATTAAGGCACTTGAGTGAAAATACTTTTAAAAAATTTTAAAATGTTGTTTTATCGATCAAGATATGGCAAATAAACTGGATGCATATACATGTATAGTTACAATAAGAAAGGGGGTTGCACCAAAATTATGAAATTTGAGGCTCCTAAATCAGGGGACTTCCAAGGGTGAGAATAAATAACCATAATTCTTTAAAAATCTTCCTTTATTACTCCTTCACACCTTAGCAGACAATTTGGTGCAGAGTCTTGTGTTTTGCTTTCCATTCTGCCCTATGTTTTACCTCAACATAGAAGATTTCTTTCAACATCATCTGGATTTGTATTAAATCTATTAATCAAGCATCTGTTTTGCAAAAAAGCAGATTCTTTGCTTGGAAGTTTGGCATATTCATATTTTGTGTTGATAAAATTTTGTGTTGTTACTTGTATTCATTGTGCATGCAGGAAAAAATATGTCTGCAATTTAGATCAATCTTTAAAATGTGAAATTGTACTAGTGATATAAAACTAGACATTTCCAAATGAGACTGATATCCCCACAAGGATAATTTAAAGTAGGACATATTCATACTGGAATGCTACACTCATACAAACTGCTACAATCTCTGCATTACATAGTTATGATTCAGAAGAAAAGATAGTGGGACAGGTAGACATATTGACTACTAAATATAAAGTTTGAGGCAGTGTATGATATCATTCTCACCTACCTAACTTCAAATTGTTTCTATTAGATGCTAGGAAACAGGAGGTCAAATATTCATCAAATCCTCTTCTAAACCATGAAAATCATGGCCCCCTGGATTAGGATTTCAAGACCTAGGGTGGGATTCAATTGTTCATATTCTTCTGAACATATGCATTGAGATAATGAGCTTGGAGGACTACCAAAATTGTGAAATTCACAGCCCCTGTGTCAATTGTTCAAACTTTAGGGTGGACCTATATGGACCATATAATAAATTTCAAAAATGTTCATGAGAGTGCTATATTTTTAGGATGGTTTCTATGAATGTGATTTGTCTTTGGAAAGGTTTTGAAAAGCTGGTTGGGAAGGCCATAAAGTACAAACTTTGGATTGTTTATAAAAGTGGGAAACAACAGTAATGATATTTTCTTTTAAATTTTTGTCACCAGAAAAATGGGTCATAGTTTCCAGATGAAAATCAGAAATAGTCATCAGCAAGACAACACATCTAGGTTTAGTTTCTTGTTGTGTAGCACTCGGGTATCTGTAAGGCCCATGGGCCTTTTGTTATACATGTACATGATTACATGCCATATTTCATTTTTAGGTCACCTAAGACATAAGCTCAGTGAGCTTTTCTGATCATGTTTTGTCCAATGTCAATCTGTCCGATAACTTACCCATAATACATGTCAGATATTTAAAATATTAAAAAAAAACCCAAAAAACTGTACTTTTCCATTAACAGCAAGGCCTATTAGTCAAATTGACATTGAAGCATTCCTGTGTTGTGTGGATTAAAAAAAAGTTTGGTTAATTCATAACCCCATGGGGTTAGGTTGGGGTCATACTACAGTAAAACACAGTTTTAATGAAACTTCAGGGCCAGTGAAAACAGTACATTATAACCAATTTCATTACATTCAATAAATATTTTGTTATTTTCCTCTGATAGGGGAATTAATATCACTTCACAATAAGCATGAATTCGTTTTAAGGGTGTTTTACTGTATGGGGTCAAATTTGTCATGAGATTGAAGAGGTAAAAATCTTCTGAAGAAGAACAGCAGGGACACTGTGATTCAGGTGAGCATTGTGGCCCATGGGCATCATGTTTGATTTTATCTTTGCAGACTTCAGACCAGCTTGATTTACCTGTCTCTGAAATCCTGTACAGTGAGTACCCTGTTACAGTTATTGATTTGTCCCAGAAAATGGTTCGGGAATCTCCCACCTACAGTGAACATGTCACTCACTCTCAGGATCAACGATACAATGAACTAATAGGTCTGAAGTACGGAGACACAGAACCTAGCATTCCACAAGGGTATGTCTGCATAGAAACAGCACATGTACACTGAACCTGATAACACACTTGAATCAGGGCACATTTGGAGAGCTCATTTTTCTCGGAATTTGTGTGTACTCCTAATACCAAGAGATTTACATCCCTAAAGAGCAATGATTTTCTGTAATTTATAGTGTTTTCAAATTGCACTCTTCCATTACATCTAATCCAGATGTTTAATTGATTCATTAGATAAGAAGCTACAAAAGCTGAATTCCATTCTTTAATTTTATCAACAAATCTATAGTATACTGCCAATCTAATTAAAATCAGACCTTCTCTAACCGTTACACTGGAGACTCCA